>NC_143411.1:12887500-13195000 GCF_059467195.1 Physcomitrium patens
GTCCTGCCCCTGCCCGATTAGGGGTGGGCGGCGACAGTGCGGAGCGAGAGGCAGGATTGTGGCGGTGGCGGTGGCGGTGGTGCTGCGTTGATGGAATCGCAACAACGGCAAATCCCACGCCAACGCGAAGCCCGTGAAAGCCCGCCGGCATAGCGGATTCTGTCCCTGCACAACGATGACGACGACGACGCCTGTGTCGTGGATTCACCATGCGGTGACGACACATGAGCAGGTGGCGCTGCCGCTTCGGATGGTAGTGTTCGGCCTATGACAGGATTTGGATCGCGCTTTCATGGACTGATTGTTGCGGTCGTGAGTGACCAGCCGTGAGGGATTGCGCGTGGAGGGAGAGAGGGCTGCGAAGAGGTTGGCTGGGCGACAGTCGGCGGATCTCTTCTCTGTTGCTCGTGTGTGTTTTTTTCGGGTAAGCTGAGCGTTAACTGTTGTTGGGTGTGTTTCGAATTGGGACGATTTTGGGTGGTCTTCAATTCTTCTTCTGTGTTTTTTTCTCTTCGCGCAGGGCCATGTCTCGAGACCGTGGCACTTGTGTCTTTGTTTCGTTGGTTTTTTCTTTGTGTGTATCAATTGAATTGGTAGGTGGTGGTTTACATCCACGAATGCAAGTGCACGCTGTAATTGGCCAACAAAAAGCTGTAATTGAGCAATCGATGTTCATGCTTACCCTGGATGCTGCGCAATACTGGGTGATGTAGACCTAGCGTAGAGATAGTTGGTCGATTTTTCCATTTCTGTCAGATGTAGGGCGCTATTCAAAATTTATCACCCTGTTTGAGTAGTACCATATCGCCGCGGCATTTTGAGTTTGGAGCGGCGCTTGATTCAATTTTAATTTAACCCTTGAGTTGTGAGCTATGAGGCGTGTCTCGTAATTTATCGTGCAGTTCGTGCAGCGTGGTTTTTGAAATCCCACATCCGACGGTTTTCTTCGTTTAGGCGGGGGACTATCATTGAACTTTTTAATTGTTATGGATTGTTTTGCAACTTACGGCAATGTAGGGGTTGGATTTGGCAGATGATCTTTCCTCCCTCTGTCTCTCTGTCTGATTCTCTCTTCCTCATACACAATGCTAACAAATTAAAATCCTGTTTATTTGTAGTTTGTGGATAGGGATGGTTAAAAAGTGAAGAATTTTCATCAAATTAGACTTCGAACCCAGCCAGTTTTTATCCGGGCCTTTACTATGTTCTTTCTCAGGAAATCATAAAACTGAGTGAAGGTGAGATATGAGTTTGAAGACTATGACATCGTAGATGATACGAAGCTGAATGTATTTAGTCGTTGTTGGTGTCGAATCACAACAGATGGGAAATGGACAGTTTTCAATATGTTTTTTTAGAGTGGAATCTTGTCGTGCTATTGTTGCATATTGAGTATTGGTTGTATCAGACTAGACTGGTTACTTGACCCTATGTCTGCACTACTAGTGATTGGGCTGAGCCGACTCGGGTTAGTTGCATACTCGTTATGGATCAGCTTCTCACCTCCTTGTTTGCAGTTCAACAAGATATTTGTGTGCCAACTACGCAAACTGCTCGTACTAATTCTCAGTCTTCTTTTATTCCCTGTATTATTTCATAAAATTTGAAAATAACGCTGTTCCGCTGAATTTTGCTATTGGAGTAGGACAAGTCTTCAGCTCTGGATCCTGAGGACTATCGTTGGCACAATTCCAACATGGCAGGGCATGAAGAGCCTGCTGTCTCTCTTGGCCTTGTGGCTCGTGCCACTCGATTAATAATAAGGTTGGGTCGTTATCAAGTAATGGCCAATAATGACGAGGAAGGTACCAGCAGAATTTCAATGAGGAGTGCACTTCAAGATCCTGGAATAAGTAGCAGTGAAAGTGATGAAGAGTACACGGGAGGGGAAGATGACCAGTACGAGGACCAGGATGCCGATTCAGAGCTTTACTTAGAAGAAGTGATTGATAGTGAGGAGTACAATCAAAGTTCTGGTACCAGAACGACATTGGGTGGAGGCGACGGTTGTGAAACTCCTGTACCATTGGACCATGTTTTAGCTCAGTCTACAGCAATGCGGCATTGCCCTAGTGATGGATCAGCTAGGTTGGGGAAAGTTAAACGTACAGGCTTGGTTAATGTAACTACTATGCTTGCCGGCAGAGAAATCAACGTTTCTGGTAACGGGAGGTTTTCAAGAGCCGAGTGCTGTCATGTGGCGGGACGATATGTTCCAACCGGTGGACCCTCTGTCGTAGAGCAATTTAACAGTCGAGCCTACATTGGGCAATTTTCAGCAGACGGTACATTGTTCACAGCAGGTTTCCAGGTAAGAGTCCGGAGTGACAGAATTTGCTTCGTGTTATATCTTTAGGTGAGGTGTGCATAGAGTTTGTGATTATTTGCAATTAGTCCAAGTTATCCCATGGTGGTCAGGGAAAGGATCAACAGGACGTTAGCCTTTCTAGTCCGTCACGTTGCTTTTGTGTTCGTATGAATTTGTCAAGACTTTAGTTGGCTAGCTAGTGTGTGAGGATTACGACATGCTGCTTTGAAATAGCATCACGAGCAGTTTTACATTGGAAGCTTTCGAATTCATACGTAGCACAGAAGATTCGTGATCTTATTGTCTTCAATCCAATCTATGCAAGGATGAAGAAACACATTGCGTTAAATCCCCACTCTTAAGTGCAAAAATATATCTATATATATATATATATATATATATATTTGTTGTCAATCACGTTTTATCGGGTAAATTACTGGCAAGCAGGACCGACGAATAAGGATTTACAACGTTGAGAAGGATTGGGCAGTTCAGAAAGACATTCAAGCTCGCAACCTTCGCTGGACCGTAACAGACACTGCTTTGTCACCAGATAAGCGATTTCTTGTAAGTTATTTTTATTTGTGGAGGCGTCTGATACAGTGTGTGTGTATGTGTACGTGTGTGTGCGTGCGCGTTTGCGCGTGTGTGATTTTATTATTCAAGTTTCTTATATTTGAAACTTTTCTTTTGATCATGGTGAAAGGGGGGGGGGGATGTTTGCAGTGCAAGGATGTGTCTCTGAAAGGAGATGTATGCTGTCTGGTTGCAGGTTTATGCATCTATAACACCAGTGGTGCATTTGGTAAACGTTGGCAGCGAAAGTGGTGATGTTAGATCTCTTGCGAATATCACGGTGAGACTTTAAGTTGGAAAAATATTGAGAAATTCGGAGTAAAGACGTATTCACTTTTCCATGGAGATGTGTGCTCTTGTTGTAAGTGCATACTCTTTTTTTAAATTCTGGCAATCAGTGCCCACTGATATGTGATTTTCAGAAGCGATTAGTATTCACTTTCTGAATGCGTACGTTTCATAGGAAGGGATGTGAATCTTGCATGTTCTGTTCTAATTTTTAACTTAATTTTGGGAGTGTAGGATATTCACGAAGCCTTAAACTTTGCATCAGATGCGAGAGGAGATGTATCTGGGCTGTGGTCACTGCAGTTCTCCGAAGATGGTCGCGAGCTTGTGGCAGGCAGTAACGATAAGTGTGTTTATATTTATGATTTGGAGGCCAACAAACCAGTTTTACGGATCAATGCTCATAAGGTCTGGTTTGATTGTAATATTGATCTAGTTGTGGACCATAGTATTGTCGGGGCGTTGTGCTGTGGTTTAGCTTTGTCGGATGTTTGTCCAAATATGCATAAATTTGGATGTCAGTGTGAATCAGCACGACATCGGCATGTCTACATCTTCTCTTCACATGCGGTAGTTGTTGCACTCGGTTTTAATCCAAGCTCTAGCAATTTGAAGCATACTACTTTGAGAGTGGGATTTCTGTAATTGAGATCGAGTTACTGCACAGTTTTATTTGTGCTAGATAGTTGGGTTATCTCATTGTTGTTTCGTAAATTATGGGTGTGATGGTTACAGGATGATGTCAATGCTGTGACGTTTGCTGATGAGTCAAGTCACCTGATATTTTCTGGAAGTGACGACAATACCTGCAAGGTATCTTCTATAAGTTTGCAGTAGTATGTTAAGTTCGTTGTTTTCTAGTACTGTCATGTTTGCATCGCATTGTTTTATTTAATTCATAATTTATTTTTAGCAAGTGATTGTATGCACCTGAATTTCTTGTGCTCTGGATGTGTAGATTTGGGATCGCCGTTGCTTTGCTCAAACGGGACGGCCTGCTGGACAGCTCGTTGGGCATTTAGAGGGAATTACGTTCATTAATAGCAGAAAAGATGGCCGCTATTTTATCTCCAATGGCAAAGATCAGGCCATTAAGCTGTGGGATATTCGAAAGATGTCATCGGGCCATACACCGTGCAAGTTAGTCTCTAATTTTCTGAATTTATCACGTGAATTGTTGTAGAGGTTTTTAGTTCGGACGAACCAAAACCTTGGTAATTATATTTTTGCTCTTGCCAAGATAGTGTGTTAACAGGTTACGGGTTTTTGTACAAAACTCTTTCTCTACCACGAGTGCCATTAGTTGGAGAGTGGAAGCACTGATACAGATGAGAGGGGACTGTGCACCAGGAAAGCTCGAAAGATCCCTGCTTTTGCGTGGGATTACCGATGGATGGACTACCCTGGCATGGGTCGCGATGTACGTCATCCTTATGATCAGTCCCTGATGACTTATAAGGGACATTTGGTGCTGCGCACTCTTATTCGCTGCTACTTCTCTCCATTGGCCAGGTCTGCTGAGTGTTTTTTATTTTTATTTTTTTCCATGTAAACAATTGTGATTTCCTTTAATTTTGGGGCGGATTTGCTAGCGCTAAGCTGACAAATGACTGTAAAAAAAATTATTCTACACACGCATTAATGTGTTTGTGAGTATATATATATATATATATATATATATGAGTATATATGAGTATATCTATATATATATATATATATATATATATATGACTCTTTTTAGCAGATTTCTTTCGCGTCTATTGGCCATCTCTTCTCACTCGCATTTTTTGTCTTAGTAGATGCTTTCTCTCCTAGTTTTTCTCCTGCTGTAACCGAGAAGCCTTGTGCTACGTATTGGAACGTGAGACATTGCTAAGGGTGCTATTATATAGATAATTAGTGACGTGCTCCTTCATACTGACTCTTGCGATATTCTGTGGTATTGGTGCAGCACTGGGCAAAAGTACATCTACACAGGGTCACACGATGGTTGTGTTTATATTTATGACTTGGTATTTCTTATTTCTATCTACAATCCCTCCTGTATCCGGATTTTATTAATTGCATATTACGTAGTTGAACCCAGAGTTCGGTCATCGAATATGTAATACGTGTCGAGTTGAATTGTTTTAGCTTTCTCAGCACCCTCATGAGTTCTACAATTGACCCCATCTCTTATTATCTTGTGATTTGCTGATCTTCAGGTAACAGGGAAACAAGTGTCAAGATTGAGCTTTCACCGAGGCACAGTGCGTGACTGCAGCTGGCATCCCACACAGCCAATGCTGGTTAGTAGCTCTTGGGATGGCTATCTGGCCAAGTGGGAGCATTTCCATAGGGATGAACCAAGAGTTGAAGTACCCCCCGTAAGCTTCGACTTCTTCGACTACTAAGTTTGGGTTATGTTTTACCCTCCCTAAATCATATATTCAACCACCGTGCCCTTGTAGATCACATTGAAGCTATCCAACCTATATTAAAGGCTTGATCTTGTGGGAGAACCAAACGAGTGTGGTGAAGGTCAATCACTGCGAGTGCCGATGGATACCCTCTTGTATGACACACGAGTGAGCCACTCGTCAATAACATTAGTCTTAGCATAGGTTGCTGGCGGTGCTTGTTAGTATCGTCAATTCCTACTGTTGTACAGCTGTATGTATATTAGGAAGAACTGTAGTGTCTGAAATCTAAATTCAGGTTTGAGGCTGCCATCAAAGGTTCTGTTCCTCGCTATTCAGGTGATCATCATGCTGAAATAGAATTGAATAGTCGCTGCAGTTTGCGGAAGTTTAAATTTCAGATCTTACTTTGAAAGCCCATCATGTGCGAGTTTTTCTACTGGAATTACTTTTTGAGACTTACCGGAAGGTTTTTTTAGAAAACTATAGCTCTGCGTACTGTATTATGCTTCTTCAATGTTAAGCTCTAATAAAAAAAATTCCATATCTTCGGAGAGCTGTGTTAGAGGGTCAATGTGAGCCCTTCTGCTGTGAGAGCCAAGGCATCAACCGAGCAGGTGGATACCGAACTCAATTCCGTAGATAATTTGTCTTAGCAAGGCGCCCACCAGAAACTTCACCATTCAATTTATTAGTTAAGTGTAAAGTCGTCATTAGAAGACAATCAATCAGGAGTTTTCTTTCTTTCTCTATAATCACTGTAGAAAGATCAGCGGGAAACACGTGCCAAATTATGTGACCATTCGTATAATCGACCATTCGTATATTCTGTGACGCATTAGAAAATACAAAAAGATTATTCTCTGTTGCATTCCCTCTGAGAATTATAAACCACGTGTCTATAATTTCAATGACGGTATAGACAGGAATTGAAAACTGGTGGAAAAATGTGAGAAGTTTAAGTGATAACACCCAGGTAGTCAAAACCCACAACAGAACTGCAAAGTAAACAAACCATGTGGCACGTGCACCATCATCGACAAATTCCATTCTGCGCTTCAGAAACGGAACCAAAGCTTCGTAACCCCCCCCCCCCGTTTTTTCGTGGAGGATATCGCACTCCAGAGCATGAGTCCTGCCCAAGCTGTGCTTCCGTCGCAGTGATTGTCCTTGCAGCTTTGAATTTCCACCACCCTATGGTGGAGAAGAAGTAGGGGTATCGGTTACATAGGCTCCAAGTGCATGAAATTGACCGCCCTGTCTCACGCATCCCCCGTGCTCCAACCAACTTCCTGAGACCGCCCATCGGTCGAGGCAACAGCCCAACACCTCACGACTCTGGAGCATGCCTCCCGAAGCAGGTGAGGATGAAGCTGCTGCTACGGGCTCTTCTTTTTCTTCTTCCTCTACTTCTTCATCCACCAATTCCTCTTCCACTCATAGCTCTCTCTCCATCCTGCAACGCTCCCTCGTATACATCTCATGTTCTTCAGTTTGTGCCGAATCCTAACCCTAACCCTAACCCTAAAACAATGAAACCCTAAAAACTGAGGCTGGAAGCTTCTGATCCTCTCTTGAATGTGTAGAATCTGCTGACATGGGGGGCTGGAAAGTAAGAATGGTCTCATTCATATATATATATATATATATATTTATTTATTTGTAAAGAATTGCAGAAGAGCCTCTGAATATTCTTGTGCAAACACGGTTATGGGGATGGATACCCAGGCACCCACTAAAGGACAAGTGATGTTGGAGGTTTCGGTACCCTTACTCATATCTCTCAAGTAAATGAAATGTGTGTGTGTGTGTGTATATTATTACTTTAATGTAATTTAATATATTAATGTGGTTTTGTCACTTTTCTACTTTGTCAGATTACTTTCCAGGTATATTTTCATCGTCCCGTTAAAAGTTACTATTGTTTTGAGGTTATGCTTTTTTAGATCTTTCATTAATTTCTGCAAAATACACAGAAAATATCAAACTGTAATCCACATTTTACACTTCTGAAATTTGATTTGTGATTCTGAATGAAATGCACGAGTTTTCTAAAAACGAATCACACCAAAATTTACATTTTTTGACAAACAACATTACACAAAAGTGTGAGTTCATTTTATTATTGAAAAAAAAGTGCATTACACATGAAGCTATTAAAAATACAATTGGATGATTTATTCTCAACTTATATCCAGGATGCTTTGAAAAAGATGCGTACACAATTTATCATGTGAAAAAGTGATATGTATGCACATGCAAAAACTTTACAAACGTGCTATTCATGTTAACTTTTCTATAAGTTGAAATGATATTGTTTTTTGTGCATGGAACTAAGTGAAATTCTTCTTATTGAGAAAATCTTACCTTTTCTTTTTTCTTTTTTTTTTAAAAAAAATAAAAAATAAAGGTAAGATTTTCTGTTTATGTTTGTAAACAACATGTTTATATAGATAAAATATATGATTTAAGAGTGTTATTCTTATTTTGAATTACTGTGGTGTACTTATTTTTTATGAGAGTTGGATTCAACCTTTCATAGAAACACTGCTTATGAGCTACTTACAACTTACCTCAACAAATGATTGCGTAATGTATTTATTTAAAGAAAACACGATAGTTGTTGCAACTTGAATTATGTCTGTTTCACTTTGAACATCATATATATTTTGTATGTTACGATAGTAGTGTTTTTAAACCACCCAACTTTTTCCCTTCTTGAAATTGATATTTTCTGTATGGTTTATGATCTCTCACACACATTTGTGTTAGTAAATAAACTTATTCCAATAATACAATAGGTATGAAAGTGCCATGCCACCATCATTGATCACATCATTTAGAAAAAAAATGAAAATAAAAATAAAATTGTATTAAATATATGTAACATGTATGTAGAGAGATGGATTCAATGATTCATTCAGTTTGATTGATCATAGAACTTGAATATTCAGTACACAAATTGTATCAGCTGAGATGGAAATATTTGATTAGATCTTGGTCAAATCAGACCTTTACTCAAAGTAATCTGTGCTTATAAGTTACTCCTAGTTTCACTATTTTATTTTATTTTATTGTAGATGCATATTCATTCTTTTTCCCCTAAATCGTAATATTATGGTTGTATTAACTAGTACTTTACTTGATAATTTACACTTTGCTTGTTTGTTTGTTTTTCTTTTCTTTTATTTTAATTAATTAATTTTAATCTTTGTTCATCAATCTTTTGCACATCATCAGATTCAGTTCATTAATTATCATGCTAACTCATTAAGAAATAATTTGAAAATAAATTAATGTTATTATTACATTGATAGTTTATTAAATTATTACAAATCATCCACATATAGAAAATAAGATAATTTCAACACTAAAAGTGGCTTATTGTTAAAATGTTTCATATTCAACAGATTTAGTATGAAATTTATGAGTCTCATACTGGTCAGTAATTATGTGGATCTCTATATAAGTTATTCCTTACATAAATTTAGTGACCATGAATAAGTATACAATGTTTTATATTAGACGTATTTTCATTCTACATGATTCCTGTAATATTAAGTTTGTATATATATGTAAGCATATACTAAATAATTAACCATCAAATTAGCTTTATTAATTTTATAAATGATGTTTTTAAATTTAGGATTTCACACTAGTTATAAAGTCCAAGTCAACAACATCTATAAGCATGTAAAAGCTTATAAATTTACAATTATAACATATGTCCGTTCAGAAATTATTTAAAATCCAACAACACAAAACTAATCTGACTTAATTGATTTAATCGTGATTTTCATTCAAGCCTGAAATTTTTGGCAAAAAATATATAATTACACATAAATTATAATCAATAAAACACCAATACCAACAGTGGCTAACAGAATGCAAGAATTACGCAAAATTTGATCCATATGAATAGTGCACGTATTAATTAATTAATTAATTACTTATATTTATTTTTGAAAAAATGTGGTTGTTGGTATTGTTCAATTATTTATAATCATTTGATAAACTACTATCAATGATTTTTATTCTTTAAAAACAGTAAGTAACATTTTTTTTTTTTATAATACAATTCAATCAAAATTGAACAAACTCATTGTATATAGACCAGTAGGGTCCATCATTTTTTGTTTATCGTTTCAGTTTGTAACGTGGCTTTTCACTTTACACGAATAGGTACATTAAAACGCTTCACGAATATGGACAACAAGAATGAACAAGCACAACGTGGCAACCGCCACATTACAAACTGAAACGATAAGCAAAAAAAAAGAAAAAGAAAAAGAAAAAGAAGAAAAAGAAAAAATTAATGAACCATCCACGCCCAACTCATCAACAGCTCAGACAGAAAAAGATGCGAAATAAGCAAGCATACTTTATCAAAAAGCTAACAATTAATGGAAAAGTATCCCCGAATTCTCTCTGCGGACGAGACTTCCCCATCCTCGTCAACGCGGCACCTCAGTCAACAAGTTTCGTCCGTAGGAGAAGTATCGTTCGTCATCAGAGATTTTTTCGTTCGTCATCGGGGAGAGTTTTCGTTCGTTCGTGCCCGGCCCGGAGAAGGTCTTGGGCTGTGGCGTTGTGGAGTGTGTTGCAGGAGCAGGAGGAGCTGCAAGCGATGGAGGACACCATTAATGTTTGTCGTTACCGCAGAAGTATAGATTATGCGATACTGCTTGAGTAGAGAGTACCGTGGCGCAGCCGCGAGTGAAGTGAGTAAAAGGCGCCCCGCCCTAGTTGTAAAGGCTGCCGTTGGGTGGGCTTCAGGGGAGCTTCATCTGAGGGCCGCTGCTGCGTGGACCGTATCCTCGCTCTTCCCAGCAATGCCATACGAGGCCCTTAGTGGGTGTTTTCCCTCGACCCCCGGTGTGCCTGGGTTTTGCGGGCGAAACGCGAAAGTGGGATGATGACGAGTTGGATGGTCGCTGTAGAACCTGCCCTGCTTGTTGAGGAGTTCGGGATCTGGGGTTAGGCGTTGAGAGTGACGCAGCTCGGAACGTTTGTTGGTTTTTTTTTGGTGTTTCGGAAGCCGTTTCTTGCAGTGTGTTGCGGAATTGTGCCGTGTGGAGAGTCTCTGTATTTTTGAATCTGCGTCGTGTGTGTGGGGTTTTTCTTGGAGGTTGTGGATTCGAAGGTGCGAATGTCTGGAGCTCCAGGGCGTCCGGGTGGAGTGAATCTCATTGTTGGGTCGGTGAAGATGGAATGGGAGCACTAAGTGGCATGGGGTGTACATTCAGGTCCCCGGAGATCTTAACGCATCTCTTGAGGACGCAGGCATTAGTTTGTAAACATGTGAATGTCACTCGTAGATCAGCCGTCTAGGCCGGCCGCTAGAATTCGCACAGAAAGAGGCGGATTTAAAAGGGCACGCAGATGCTGGGAAGTGTTTATAACAGCAGATGAAGAGAGGTCCTGTGCAATGACTGCTCCAGCGTCCATGCCCGAATGGTCTTCGCCTCAACCGTATTCCCGGCCTCAGAGTGAAATTTTTACTTATGAGAAGGTGCTTGTTGTATTGGACGGCTCAAGACAAATCACCAAGTATGCTCTGGAATGGGCTCTCAGCAATGTTTTGGTCAGGCCCGGGGAATCTATCACTGTACTTGCTCTTCACGCCACGGGAAGCCATGGTAAGAGCTACACACATACCTCGCAATTTGTAATTAAGACGGCCAAATTTGAGTTACAAGAGCTTGGAACTCCGTCAGTCGCTACTCTACGAGGTTTTTTCTGCATTCTACTCTTCGTGGGAACTTCTTTGGGTCAGATGCAGATCCCATGAAGATCTTCTACATTTATTGGTTCTTTTGAGAGTTGGGTAAAACGATTCCATTGTTGCTGTACCCGTTTGGTCCTGGCTGGCGTTTAGAAAGTCTGAATCTAGACAGTCTTCGGTGTTTGAAGAAAGATTGCCATGATTAAAATTCTGTGGTTATTTGTTGTTGGCAGTCTGCAGCGAGGTCGAGTTGTACCATCTATTTACTAGGTTAATGTCCCTCGATCGTGTCTTTTCTGTAACTCTTGCAGTTTCACCCCGTTCAGTCGACGAGCACCCTCATGTTCGTTCTTTGTGGATTTTTTAACTTCTTGTGGCTGCGGGTGGCGCGTGCGCCGAATGCTGTCCATATTCCTCGATCGATCTAGTATAGATTCTCATGTAGTTGACTACAGAATTTGGGTTCAGGCCTTGTCTGTGCGTTACTTATTTTTGAACCAGTTGTTATGCTGCCTGCCTTTGGAAAATTGAGAAGCTCTGAGACAGAATGTTCGGTTTGCAGGCCCTGTGCGAAGAATATGGGGGTTTCCCATGTCGCTGCAGATGTTGGGAGGGGATTGTGCAACTCCTCGTGTTCTACGCGGTGTAATCGATAGCTCAAGGGGAGCAAAAGAGGTGGATGAAGAAATAATCGAGGGTTGTACTTCCATGATCCAGCACTTTCAGGATGTGTGCAATCAAAAGAAGGTATGCATTTTGCCCGTGTACGATATACATGCTCCTTTATCTCTTGACGTGTACAGAAACATTGAACAGGTTCTTCTTGTGGAGATTGCAATTTGGAAATGGATCTCTGGCCGTGGAGTGCATGCCCCTTGGAATCGGAGAATTGTGAAGTAGTTGTTGATTAGTTGCACCTGTGGGAGTTCTGCAGATTGCCATCGACGTGAAGGTTCAGGAAGTTGATGGTCGAGAGGCTCCAGCTATAGAGGCCAGGAGCTTAGGTGCCACTTGGGTTGTTCTTGATAAGTAAGCGGCCATCTCATAGTCCTGATTGAAAGTTAATGACATTTCTTTCACATTCTCAGAGTTCCACCAAGTCCAAGTGCTTCAGGTCCATACCATTGTACGCCTCAAGTCCGTTTTAATTTCTAACTAAGGTTCTTTAAGTAGCAATTGTGAACTTAAACCAAAGATACTTGTGAATATGCAGGCATTTGAAGAAAGAGGCGAAGGTTTGCATGGAGCTTTTACAATGCAATATTGTTATTGTGAAGCCTTCAGAGCCTAAGATATTACGGCTGAACCTGAAGCGAAATTCACGAATCCTTGAGTCTCCAGCTAGACAGTCTGGGCAACAACCAGCACCAATAGTACAGGAGGATTCTAGGGTGTATGATTCCTCGAAAGCGCCAAGTCACGTATCTTCAATTTCTGCCGCTGCCAGAAACGGGCCCCATTCACTGCTGAAAACGAGCACACCCTCAAGTAGCCCTGATGATACCATGACACCTTTCACTCCTTCTGAACCCTGTACCTCATCGAAATTAAGCTCGGACACCTCACCGTGTCAAGCTTCGGGTCCACTGTCAAATAATGGCTCGTCTACAGAGCTTGTAGTTCGTGGGGGCATCTTGGAAGCTACAGCTACAAGAGCTTTAGAGAAGGGTGCCTCTTTTAGAGCATTTTACCCTGATATAGGTGATGAAATCGTCGTGCCCGGTATGTTGAGCATGGAGTCCTCGCCAAACAGCATATTGCAGAAATCTAATCAAGGCGATTCGCGAGCTCCACTAGATTATTCCAGGTCACCTGCAGGTGTGTTGCGTGTGTGAATCTGTTCTATAGACTTCAGTTCAGGAGTGCGGTGTCTACTTGTATCTTATTTACGAAACAGATTCGTTTGTACTTTCTATTGGTTTTGTACTACACATCATAAGAAGAGTACTGTTAACTCACCACTTCAATGCTATTAACAGGCATCCGAGGTCTTGCGCAATCGAGAGACAGCATTCCAACACTCAGACCGGCGTCCAGAAACGGTTCCAGAGCTAATTCTCGGAGGGGATCGCCTGCGAAAACACCGACGGTAGACTCTCCTGCGAAATCGGCAAGTATTGCCAGGCGCGAGTCATATGAGGGTAGAGGTTCTAGTGTAAAGAGAGAAAACACACTTGGTCAAAGCCTTCGGGCAATTTTGCAGGAAAATGCAGATCAAGATTGTGCCGCCTCTGATGGAGGGTCACCTTCTGGGTACAATGGGGACCACGAACCTTGTTATACATCTCCTGAGAGAAGACTGAAGCGCGGGAAGGCTGATGCGTTAATGAGGCAGAAGATGGCTATCATGTTAAATAAACACAATCTTCCAGGACCTCCACCTTTGTGCTCCATGTGTCAGCACAAGGCCCCCATGTTTGGAAAACCACCCCAGAGATATAGCTACAAGGAGCTTGAGGTTGCAACAAATGGCTTCTCTCGGTCCAACTTTCTCGCCGAGGGCGGGTATGGGTCGGTCCACAGGGGTGTCCTTCCAGATGGGCAGGGCATAGCAGTGAAGCAATATAAGCTGGCCAGCACGCAGGGTGACAAAGAGTTCTGTGCAGAGGTTGAAGTCTTAAGTTATGCTCAGCATCGGAATGTGGTGATGCTCATTGGTTACTGCATTGAAGGAAAGAGACGTCTCCTCGTGTATGAGTTCATCTGCAATGGATCACTGGACGGGCATCTTTATGGTGAGTCATTCTCAAGTACTCTTTATACAAGTTTTTGACTTGATGAACCTGCTTCATGCTCTCAACTGCTCAACGGGGTGTCGGTGTCGTTCGCGTAGTTCATTTGTGATTGTGTGTACTTTTGGTGCTGCAGAGCGAGACAGGCCTGTTTTGGAGTGGAGCTCGCGCCATAAGATAGCTGTTGGAACAGCTCGAGGTTTAAGATATTTGCATGAGGATTGTCGGGTTGGTTGTATTGTGCACAGAGACTTGCGTCCCAACAATATTCTGCTTACCCACGACTTTGAACCTATGGTATGCATCGTAGCAGAAATTCTTTTCAATTCAAGTAGTTCCATTTCCTACTCCTAAGCTGGCAGATTCTTACACTTGAGTAGTCATTGAGAGAAGTTTTGTTCTTTGGATATCAGGTGGGAGATTTTGGACTCGCAAGATGGCAGCCAGACGGACATTGTGGTGTGGAGACCAGGGTTATTGGCACTTTCGGGTATATGTGATCACGCTCAGATTTATTCTCTTCTGATAACCCAAATCTTTATTGGTTATACATTCCACCTTGTAGACTGATTTCCTTCATCGCTAATAATTTATTGATTGCCAAATGGGTTATAGGTACTTGGCTCCAGAATATACTCAGCATGGTCAGATTACAGACAAGGCAGACGTGTATTCGTTTGGTGTTGTGCTTCTGGAGCTTATCACGGGTCGCAAAGCTATTGACATCAACCGTCCCAGAGGGGAGCAGTGTTTAACAGAATGGGTATGTGTAGTTGTTCATTTCAAGTGGCCCTCTAATGGTGTATTTTTCTTCTGATTGATTAATAACCGCACACTTGAACTCTGATCCTAGGCCGCATTCTGAAATCCTTCAGGTTTGTATGCTAAGTCGTTATCAATCGTATAGTTTGCAAGGTTACCAGCGAGAGACCTAATCTACTTGTGGTTCTGCAGGCAAGGCCCTTGTTGGAGGAAAGAGGTACTCTTCCAATAGATCCACGGCTCGAGAAACGCTTTTCGGACACCGAAATGGAAAGCATGTTGCATGCGGCATCATGTTGTATACGCAGGGATCCCTCAGTTCGACCGCGTATGGCACAGGTTGGTGGGACTTCCGTGTGCTTGATTTGAAAAATGAGAGGTTTGAACGTGTCCTGGAATCAGTCGTCAGGGTATTTTTGGCGGGATAGACCCTGTTTCATAGGTTGCTTGCGTGTTGTTGATGAGCGTCAAAAAACACATACTTCTCTCCTGCTCATCCCTGTCTTGCACCTCCAGGTCCTGCGGATGCTTGAAGGGGAGATGATTTTCGATGCAAATAGTTCTCCTGCTTCAGGATATTTTGCTGGAAGATTGAACAACAATCACATGACTTATTATCCGGTGGCTGGGCCTGCCCCCCGGGAAGAGGTGAAATATCCGAATTTTGTGAGCCCTCAAAGTGAGTACAATTCAAAATATTCGTCTCCCAACAGGAAAAACGGTAACCTGCCATATGGCCCTATGATTTCAAGCCCCAAAGTAAGGCATAGTTCAGCCACAAAAGACTCCATCAAAAAGCTACCAGTGGTAGCTTCTCATCTTGGCCAAGACGGTCAAAAGCTGAGCTACGAAGCTCTAAGAGCTGCCTACATGGATAAGGTTTCTCCACATCATGTGACAGCGTCGGCCTATGAAAGTTACCAACTTGGAAAGGATTTTTAGTTGCTTTCCAAGTGGTTGCATTGTCTTCTATTGGGAGCGGTTCAATAGAAGGGTGTTTCGGAGAGTGAGTTTTGGAGACCAGGCCTGGTCTGGTCTGGATGAGGCTCTCGGTTATTTGTTTATATTTACATGAGTATGGCATACCCGATGAACATTGTACATTGCTTTTGCAACCAAGGTACAGGTGTAGTGGACAAGCCGGGAGGTGAAATTGTAGATAAATCCCTTAATACTCTGACCCCTTGATAGGATTGAAGACACCTATTCATTTATGTCAACTGATCTCATGGCCCAGTCTTTGAGTCACCTTACTAGAAGGTGTGATTCAGAGTACGCAGATTCCAATAAAATATCCCTGCTGCTACTGTGGGTGTATTACGATATGGTGATCAAAATAGTCCAACTCGGTGGGGACCAGCAGTGGTTGGTTGATGCTGCTCACGAGGAGTCCATGATAGTCTGATGCCTTAATAACTTGCCAGGGTAGGACTTGTGACCGCAATTGTGATGGCTCAGGTTATGTGGGTGTATGACTAGGCAAGTCACTGGTTTCCACGGTTTTTTCCCTCGGTTTCAGTTGCATTATTACTGGTATAATGTATTGGAATTTGTTTCCAAGTGTTTTGGTTGCAGTTGTGCTGTCGACACTAATTGCACCGCTCTGTACACTAGTTTTTGGGGGTCCAGCTGAGTAACGTATTTGGAGTTTGAAAGGGATGGAGTTGCGTGTGTCCTAATTTCTGTTCAGGAAGTTTATATTTATATATATATATATATATATATACACATTTATATTTACATTAATTAATGTAAGGGCTTTAGGTAGCTTGCCAAAGTTGGAAGTTGGCGAAATTATTGTGCTGCTATTCCTTCTCACACAAGCTGCTTTTCTTCAAGGTATGTTCTAATACAATACTGTCTTTTAACTACCCAAGTAGTCTTTCCACAGTTTTTCCTCCAAGTTTACACCATTTTCCTCTACCATACCAAAGCTCTCATTATGAATTCTGATGTTTGCTTTGACACGTCCGCCGTTATGGCCATTGTCTGATGTGTCATTTTTCCTATCCAGATAGATAATTTTGACTTTTGTTTTACGGTCTGTTTTAATGATTTTCTGGACTTGATTGGATATGTATATAGCTCTGCCGAGTACTGAGTAACGATGAAAGCTTTTACACGAGTCAGTCCGGTGTGATCTTTATGGAGTGCTATGCGAGGCATGCGTGTACAGAAGACCGCTGAGGTGTCACCATCTTGTAGCTCACTGCCATCATAGCCTTGAAATTGCACGCTACAACGATCGTACTGCCTGCTTAACCGCAGAGGCTATTGATTACCCTTTTGCTTGAATCAAACCAGATTGTGAACTAAATCAAACTTGAATGTAAAAATTCTGAACTTGAGATAATCTCTACAACTCTAATGCGCAATGAATTTGTTCCAAGGGTATCCAAAAACACGACTTCTGTTTAATACGGCACCACTACCGATCATTATGGAATGATAAGACGCAGGATAACGAGACAGTAAGATGTAATGATCCGACCTGTGCCGTCGGAAAAATGATATAACAGCATGGCTTTTTAGAATAGCTGCAGAGCAGCCAAACTAAAGAGGCGAATCATAGTTTATCGTACAGTGGTCTTCTCAAGTACCAAGGTGCAAGCTCTTCATCCAGCATTCCTGATTACATGTCCTCGTCTAGACGGCTGTGAAGGCTCCGTCATTGACATGCTCTAGAAGGACGACGTAGTGAAGGCTCCGTCATTGACATGCTCTAGAAGGACGACGTAGTGAAGGCTCCGTCATTGACATGATTCCAATGGACGGCGGCACACGAAGACTGCCTCCACTGCACGATGGGGCTCGTCTGACAAGGTCTTCATAGATATGGCGCTCATGACGATGCTCCAAGTACCGCAAGGCCTCGGGCTCCGGAACTGGAAAACTGACGCCGAGTGGTGAACAGAACATGGTCTGGAGATGAGTGAACAGAGCAGGGAATGTCAATGACGCATTCATGGGATCCAGTTTCTTCAGGTCATAAGCGCTTGGATGTTCCACAGCCGTCAAAGGCCTGTGAACAACCCAGTCACTCGATCATAAATTCGGCGGTGAATTGGGTCTGCAACACCTTCACTTGCTGGATTGTGGCACCCGCATACCCATCATGCATTTTGCGCAGCATTCGCCCTAATTGTCCTCTTGATATTGATAAGCTTCAGCTTGCTTCTAAGCCCACTTTCCTGCGTTGATGATTTCCGCAGGTTGTGCCGCAGTTTCTCAGGGGTGGGGGGACTTCGTTTTTGTGGATCTGAGGAAGGCTATCCCAGAGAAGTTGCGATTCTGTGCGCAGAAATGGCTCATGGTGCTCATTTCAGGCGCTCCTCTCCTCGATTTTTTCCCAGAATGCGCGTAGCATGATGGAAACGAAGCTTATTCCTTCGCATCCTCGCGCCTTCTCGATTATGATTTTGTACATCATTCCTCCAGAATTGAGGAATGATCTGAGGAAGATGATTGTTTATTGAAGTAAAAAATCTCCTCGCTGCTTTTGGGCTGGTGTGTTTGCGAGACTACGACTGTACAAAATCTCAGGCGTGTCTAGCAATTTTTAAACTTATAAGGTTGAAAATGAGAGATTTTTCTCAACCACGTGGGTAATGTAGATTGTTCCAAGTCCATTCTGCAATCTGATGCCTTGGAAGTGTACAATCTGCGTCTCGCGACGAATCCTACCATCTTTTGCAATATTCGTCAGACAAAAACACAATTAGCGTGAGCAGCAACACGTTCGTTTTAGAGGTTTACCGTCTACACCTTGTCAACCCGTTGACTTAAATCCCCTAATTGCGAGGTTGTTGCAATGTTTCGGAAATCAAGCAGAAAATGGGGAGAAGAACTGTTTGTTTGCGAGTTTTTGTTGCGAAGCAGCTGGTTAGCGCGGAGAGTTCTTGAAGAAAATATTGAGAAATCTCGAAGGGGGCAGAGAAAAGATCGTCGTTGACATGGCGAGCTTGGCTACCGAAAGCACTGTAATCACGGTGCGTGTGGCTTCTGTGGGTCCAAGGAGTGAAACGGCGGGGAATTATAGCAGCAGCGGTGTCATGATACAAGATGTGGCATAGAGAAGAGTAGTTCGTGTGAAAGCCTGCAACATCACCGTGTCGACAAATTCGGTGACTGGAGTGGTGATTTGAGCCTTTCAGCGAGTTGTTGCATGATCAGCTTGTGAATGTTTCCACATTGCTGCAATCAGATTCGTCACCTCGGCAGCGGTCCTCACTTGCCTTGCAAAGCTGTCATCAATGGACAAATCAAGCATTGTTTCACGATTCCTTACCACTACCATCCGCTTAAGGAGGGTTACTACTGCTCAGTCACAGCGAATTTATATTGCAGAGATGAAATTCTGGAGGGGTCGAAACAGGAATCACCCAAACTTGACTGTTTTCAGTGGTGATCTTGCTTTTGTTTGATGAATTTCCTCGGCCATCTGGCAAGATGTATTCGACATGCTAAACCCTACAAAGAATGTCTCTCATACTTTCAGTTCGATGTGCAACTTTGAGCCTCTTTCAATCGTGTCTTCGTCTTCGTCTTCTTCTTCTTCTTCTGCTTCTTCATCTTCACTTGCTGGAAAGATTATACCGATTCTATCTCGGAACATTACACTTCGCACAACTTAAAATCATTCAGTCGGTGTGCGATCTTTTTTCATAATTGAAGGTTTACTGAATTAAGCAAAGGGGACTTGCATTTGGTGTGCAATATTGACGATATCTAATCCCGCAGTATTGTGACTTAAGAGAAGCATGGACTGACAATCTTCTGGACCTCCAAACATAAATCTTCTGAATGTCGGACCCAATTGGAGTCAGTTCATTACTCAAATGCACTCTATCTAGATCATACTGGCCATGCTCAGAATGCTGTTCAGCTATGGAGTTGGTAGTTTGAGAGCAATCAGTAACTCCACGTCACTGTTCTTAACTTGAGTTCAGTGCAAACTCACTTGCTTTTCGTGATCTGAGATTGCTAAATGGGCTTGATTGTGGTCCGGACAATTTTGCTGCTGAAGTTCATGAGATCTGCACATAGCCGACTGTCCATTTGTTGAAGGAGAGTTTCTCACACAAACAGGGATTCCCGCAACATTGGGTTGTTAAAAACTGGAATTGATCACTGCATTTTTGTTATCTTTGAGTGATATTTCTCTGCTTTGAAGCAATGTCTTTAATTGTGAGATTCCGACTGTTGTGATTTTGTTCCCATCTTTCCTGATTACATGGATTTCGTAGTATTGGTTCTATGCTTCTCTTGTCATGTAATACAATGGGTTAATGTGCTCTTACAGTATAATGCCACTTTGTAAGGTTATTGTTATAAAATATCAAAAACTGGGTTGGGTTGGTAATAAAAATTGGTTGAAAATTCATTTAAGTACTAAAAATACTAGAGAAAATCCAAGTTATTAATAAATAAAAAAGAAGATGATATAGATATTGTTGGCTACAAAAGATTTTTTTTTTTTTTTTTTTTTTTTTTTTTTAAAAGTATTATTGATTAGTTTTGAAATTAAAGATATTAAATCTTGTGTTAAGATTCATTTTGATAGAATCTCTTATTTACAAAATTTTAATTTTTTACAATTTTAGGTACCAATTATATATATATATATATATATATATATATATTTTAAGATACAATGTAATTTCTTTAGAATTGATTTTTTGACAAGTTGATGTATATGGTATAAAATTTTAAAATAAAATTGAGATAAAAATATCTATTATATATATATATATATATATATATATATACAATGATTCAAAAGAATTATATAAAATGATATATGAATTTTCTTAGTTTATATATTTTTTAAAATAAAAAATATATTTGATTAATTAAATAAAGTTATTGATATATAATTCAAAGATCTTTGATATAGAAGGTTTTCATGAAATAAATTTGTAGGCAATTAATTTTATATGTATGCACATATTGCTCATTGAGACAATATTTTGACTTCTTGCTTGTTATTCATTACAAATACTATTGCAACATTTATTGTCATTCATTGTACTACAACTTCACTCATAATCCTATTTCTTTTATTTCTTTAATTTTATAGGGCATTGTGTCATAGATATACATAAGTATTCTAGTAAATATCTATATAATTAGGTAGAAGTAGATAAAAATAAATTAAAGTAGATTAATTTTATAATACCTTCTAGAAAAGCTTCTTAGAAGCTTTATAGATGTTGCTTTGATTTTACATATGTTTATAATTAATTGGTAGGTTAGAAACTTGATCATCAAGGTTAATCACATGTTGGTAGCTTGTGGAACAAGCTAACTATGTAGCGCACTGTAGAATAGGCAAATAAACTTTGTGGTAAGTTATTGATTGGTTATTGATAACCTTGAGAATTAGACTGATGGTTAGGCAGTTTAGTTGGTAACAATAGGTTGTTAGTAGAATAAATGGTTAAGAATTCAAAGGATCATAATCTTTGGAATCCACTGGCCGACAGATCATCTTTTGGTAGGATAAAGAGGTTGACGAAAGAGAGATCAGGGCCAGACTATGAGAGTCATAAGCCAAGGGGCTAGACTATGATAGTCGTAAGCTGGGGCAAGCTTGGTGCTACATCTTTTTTGTTTCTTTGTTGTTGACAAGTAATGAATAGTTTCTGAATACTGAGAAGTTAGTATGGAGTGCCAGATTGTGAGAGTCGTAAGGCGAGATATTGAATTCTGTGTGATGAATTGAGAAACTAAATACAATAGATAAGCTAGAGATCACTAATTGAATATAAGTAAGCGGGAGATGAACTGATAAGAATATGGAAGTATTGTTGAATTGATAGTCGTAGAATAGATTATGTGTTGAATTAAGATGGAAGTAGTAAGTCTTGGTGTTTTGTAGTTTGATAATTAATTTAGATAGGCAGAGTATAGTCAATTGTGACACTAACAGACCCAATTTATATAACCAGTCTTTCTCCGTGTTCGAACCTACTTCTATTACTTCAATTGCTTTAGTATATTGAAGCTTGAACACAACAAGAACAACATTTTGGCACTGCTACCGAGGAAATGATAACAATATGAAATATTAGAAATTGATTGTATGGTAGATAGAATTATATGTTGAATGAGAATGTGAAAAGAACCAGTTTTAGGGTTACAAATATGTGAGTTATAATTCAAGGCAGTATTGATTTTGTAAAAAAGAATGAAAGATTATGAGTGATAATCATGAAGGGGAGGATTATCAAAGAATTAATCGACAAGCGAAAGAAAGACATGAGCAATTACACATAAGAAATCTCCTACGGGAACGATAAATAGGAATTATAGGTCTAGGTAAAATCAAAGGAAGAAAAATTCAAATTCAAATAGCAAAGAGACCAGTGATAACACCAATGGCCGTGGGAGTGCCAGAAGTACCAATTACAGTATAAATAGGAGCAGTAGGAGACCGAACTACAAGTGTGGCACCATTATCTACTTTTAGTGGTTGGCCGGGCTCTGATCTTGATCACCATATATCTCAATTCTTGATAGCTTATGTGGCTAATAATGGTAGAACTGAAGACATTTAATTGAGATGGTTGCCAGCAACTTTAAAAGATATAGCTTTTGAGTGGTATATTCGGCAACCGATGGATAGATTTCCCAATTGAGAGGCCTTGAAGAATGCCTTCCTAATCCATTTTAGACCAATTGGATTTGAAGATCGGCTTAGAGAAAGTTTTATGAATAGCAGGATGTTTGCGAGGGAATTAGTGGAGTCATATTATGGCCGGGTTACGGATATACTTTGTAAATGGACAAATAATCAAATGCCAGATGCGTTTATATTGTCGATATTAATCAATGGTTTGCATCCACCAAAATTGAAAATATTTGTAAAAGAGTCTCGACCAACTACGGTAGAGGCATCATTAGCACGAGCAAAGGTGTGGAAAGAATGTCATTATGACCAATTGTTAACAGTGGGGGCCACGATGATTCCAAGTTCAGGAAGCCAACAAATACAATCGGAAAATGTGTCGATGGATAATTATCCATAAATGGCTGCATCCAACATGAAGAATGTTATGTTGCAAAAATCAATTAATGCTACACTACTCCAAGCAATAGCACCAATAACAATGACACCTTATTGTACATCGCCAACCTATCAACAACCGGAGTTGCTCACAAATGCGACTGTTAAAGATCCACATGAAGCCTTGTTATTAAATCTAACAAAGAAGATGGAAGAATTGGCCATGAATTTGGCTAAAGACAAGGAGAAATGACATAAGTCTTCTAATACGAGACCTAATGTATGGTATAATAATTGTAAGGGACAAGGTCATTTTGATACGGAATGTCCAACACCCAGATAAACGAGTGTTCAATGTACATTTTGTGAAAGAAAGTACCCTACTCAAAACTGCTGGCATTTACAAAGGCAACAACAGTTCAATAACCAAACAATATAGCCAACTCAATGGAATGTTAATTAAGTACAGATTAAAAATATGGATGGTTGGAATAGTAATCGTTCAAATCGACCTAATCATGACTTTGGAAATTTTTAAAATAGTAATTATAATCCGGTTTATGGAACAAAGATGCAGAATAGTGGAAATAATCAAGGGGGTAATCTCCAAACTATACCAATTCAATAATCCAATTCTTGACCAATAGCAACTGGTCAGCCAGGATTATTTACTATAGCTACCTGGAATCGGCTTAGTAGATATATTCCAGTGGAGACTCTAAATGTACTTGACGATATAGATTGAAAATCACTACATTGCTACTAGTGCCGGCAAATTGGTCATTATGCCAGTAAATGTCCTAATTCAAGGTTTATAGACGAATATGCTATAGTATGTTGAAATTATAAGCAATCGGGTCATTTTTATTATCAATGCAATGTTCCATTTAACCCTAATAATCATGTTCAGAAGATACAATCGACTGTAAAAATTGTAGAGGAAAAAAATAACGGGACATAGGAATTACTAGTTCATTGCGTAGAAGTAGTCCAAGCTGTCCATACAAGAAGTCAGCAAAAGGAGAAAGGACCAATTCAACATTTGGGTGATTTTGAAGCGAAGGGCCAATTACGAGGACATCCAATCCAGGTCATGATATGGGCCCCTTACTCAGTATAAGACCTGAATCGGTTGTGCATCCCAATGAGGTATCAATTACGGAGGCTTCAGTTCCATGTCAAGCTGTTCCATTTTCTACATAGTTTTGAGAAACGTTCTTTCCATTGAAAGATCTTCTAAGAGGCGTGAATTCCAACGAACCAATATCAGCCCAATTAGGAGAACAATCTTACCTGTTGAAAGAACCGATTATACATGCTCTGTCAAATTCAGTTCCAGTAGCTTTACCAATTTCTAATATAAAAAAAATTAATTTACTTACGTCGGTGTCTAGGACTGGGAAGAAGAAACGGACATTGGAAATTATCATTAATACAGAACCATATGATATTCTAAAAGATCTGGACACCATACAGTCCACAATCTCTATGAAGTAACTATTGGCAGTAGCACCTGAGTGCCGAACTATCTTGAATTCTTCATTAATTCATCACAGATCTCGAAATAAAGAAATTCAAGAAGTAAGTTTGAATCCCGATCCGGGTGCACCAATGATTGATGTCTCAATTGATGGAGTGTTATTATCGGAAGTACAAGTAGATGGAGAATCTAGTGTAAATCTTATGAATGCTGCTACAATGGAGGAGTTAGGTTTGGATCACTTATTGCCTACTACAGTAGTTTTGAGAATGGCTAACTCCAGTCGAGTGAAACCTATGGATATTTTATGAAGTATTGATGTAGTAATTACGGGGATTACTTATAAATTTGATTATATTATTTTTCGATTGCAAAGCTCTATATTATCATACCTAATTTTATTGGGGCGATTATGGTTGTATCAAGCTAAAGCTCAAAATGACTGGAGTCATAGTACATTGACAATTGGGAAAGGTAATGATAAAATTGTGCTTCAAATGTACTCTGTCCAATATCATGGAGAAACTCAAGTTGCTAGTTCAAAATTCACATCGGATTGTGAAAATGAGTCTACAGAAGAAGAAATTCGTGCACCTGACCCAATTTATGCTGATACAAGGCAAATTGTTGAACATACTAGAATGAAATATCAATGTAGGGGACCAAGAGAGTATTTAGTTCTTCCAGATGTTATTGACGATTCTGATCATATGATTGTATATTGGATAAATAGACAAGATGTTAATCATGTTAGTGCTATGAAACTGGAGTTGGAAAGTTCTAATTTATCAGATTTTATGAAAGATTCTAGAATTGAGCAGAACATTATTTTAGAGACTCTTGAAATTCTACAATATCAATTAATTAATTTAGGTATAGGAGAGGCTCTCCAAATCATTGAGATTTATGACGGTATAAAAGGTAAGGAGAAAAAAATTTAGGTGGATTACTTTTTAATGCATAAAATTGCTTTCACATGGTCGTATGCGGATTTGAAAGAAATTCCAATTGAAGTTTGTGAGCATCGAATTATATTGGAGGAGAACGTTACACCAATACGCCAAAGACAACATTGACTTAATCCAAAATACTCACTTATGGTAAAAGAAGAGCTGTATAAACTCTTGGAGGTTGGATTTATCTATCCAGTTCCTTTCAGTGAATGGGTTTGCCAATTGTTATGGTACCAAAAAAGAATGGAAAAGTTTGCATCTGTCAAGATTTCAGTAAATTAAATGTGGCTACCAAGAAGGATTATTTTCCTTTACCATTCATGGATAGTATATTTGATGTTGTCGTTGGACATGAATGTTATTCATTTCTTGATGGATTCTCCGGTTATAATCAAGTTAAGATTACAAAAGAAAACCAGTTAAAAACTACTTTTATTATGGATTGAGGCACCTTTGCCTATAAGGTTATGCCGTTTGGGCTTTGTAATGCACCAACTACATTTCAAAGGATAATGATGCAAGCGTTCCAAGATTATCTACAAATTTCAATGGAAATATTTCTAGATGATTTTTATACATTTAGTACGAGAGTCAAGCATTTAGAATGTCTAGGTCAATATTTGAATCAATGTACCAAATATGGAATTTCTTTAAATTTAAAAAAATACCAATTTGGTGTGCCTTCTGGTAAACTGTTGGATCATATAGTTTTGATGGTAGGTATTGCTACAGATCCGGATAAAATAAAGATTATAGTAGAATTAAAGCAATTAGACACTGTTACGGGTGTTCAAGTATTTGTCGGCCATGTTAGTTATTATCGATGATTTATCTATCTATTCATAGTTATATACCTTTCTTTGACAAATCTCTTGAAGAAACCACCAATCGATGGAACTAGTCCATTTTGGACAAAGGAATGTACAATTGCATTCGAAACATTGAAACAGAAATTGGTTTCAGCACCAATATTGGTAGCACCTTATTGGACAAAATCATTCCAAGTTTATGTCGATGCATCTAATATTGTGATTGGTTCTGTGCTTAGCCAAAAAGATGACTGGAGTTTTGATCACCTTATTTATTATGTAAGTCATCAATTGGTAGCAGGTGAAAGAAATTATACAACAATCGAAAGAAAAGCATTGAGGATGATTTATTCCATACAAAAGTTTGGACATTATCTTCTTGGTTATTAATTTTTTTTTCATGTTGACCATGATGCTCTAAAATATATGATTAATAAGCCTCAATTGAGTAGTCATATTGCACGATGGGTTTTACTATTGTAGGAATTTGACTTTATTATTCAAATAAGATCAGGAAAATTATGTTCCAATGCGGACCATTTATCTCGGTTATCCAATATATTGGGTAATGAACCTATTAACGATGGACTATCCAATGCAGAACTGTTTGCAGTAGATGTAATTACTCCGGAGTATAGTAAAATAATTCAATACTTGACATTTCAAACCTTCCCACCCAATTTTAATGAAAAGCTTAAACAATGCTTAATATTAAAATGTGCACCTTATACGATGATTCGTGAAGCTTTATATAAAGAAGGCAAGGATGGAATTTTGCAAAAATATATTTATCAGACAGAAGTGCGTTCTATATTGGAAGGTTGCCACTTGGATAGTTGTGGTAGACATTTTATAGGAGACAACACGGCTTGTAAAGCTTTATAGGTTGGTTATTGGTAGCCAACAATGTTTGCAGATGCCCACCAATTCGTCCGTTATTGTGACTCATGTCAGAGAATGGGTTGACCTACTGGAATTTCAGCAATGCCATTGGTACCAATTCTGGCTCAAGCGCCTTTTAAAAAATGGGGAATTTATTTTATGGAACCAATTACACCAGCCTCGAGAAATGGACAAAAATGGTATATATTGGTAGCAACGGATTACATAACAAAATGGGCTAAAGCCGTAGCTATGAAAATCGATAGTATAAGTATAGTAGCAACCTTTTTGTATGAAAATATTATTATATGGTTCGATTGTCCATGAGAATTGGTTAGTGATCGAGGAACTTATTTTATAAATAGTACAATTGAAGCACTCATGGCTAAATACGAGATAAAATATCAAAAGAATACACCATATCACCCTAGAACCAATGGAAAAACAAAAAAGACTAATGGAATTTTATATAAAATCTTAACAAAAATAATTTCAGGAGCGGGAATAGATTGGGACACTAAGTTGTTTGCAGCTTTATGGGCATACTGTACTGTGTATAAAGTTACTACCAATGCTACTCTTTTTCAATTGGTTTATGGCCAGGAAGTAATATTACCTATTGAATTGGAAGTCCAAAATTTACGAATTGCTATAGATACTAGATTGGGAGATCAGGATTCATTACGGCACCGTTTAGAAGAATTGAAAAAATTGGATGAAATTAGAACCAATGCATTAATCATCATGGAAACTATATAAAAATGAAGGAAGACTTATTATGATAGTAAGCTTAGACCAAAGGCTTTTATGCCAAATGATTTGATACTTCTTTATGATAGTCAATTTAAAAATTTTCTAAAAAAATTTCAAATTCGATGGCATGGGACATATTAAGTTATTGACGAATTTCCAAATGGTTCCGTGCAATTGGAAGATTTTATGGGTACTAAATTTATGATATGGATCAATGGCAATCGACTTAAATTTTACTATACATAAATCCAGGATGGATTTTTTGTTCCGAAAAGGGGGAGGGGATAAATAATGATGATGATAGGATATTTCATCATGACGAATTGTGGAAAATAAGGAGGAGTCGACCTAATTGATTGGACCATAGTAAGAAGTAGGAGGGGGGTTTTTGACAAGCATCATATTTTTTTTTTTTGTGGTTAAGGAGAAGATGGCGAACATGGTATCTGAGAAAGCAAGGTTGGAGACCAATTGGAAGGAACGGCAAGAACGATTGCATGTAGAGGTTGCGATGTTGTAGACTAAACTAGCTGCATTAGCAAAGGAGGCCAATAATTTAGTGCAGACCAATACACCAATTTCAGTGACAACACCTTTGGAGATACCTTTGAAACCGATAAAAGCATGGCAGAAGATGTTAGAGGAGCATGACAACCAAATTGTCCTATGTCTCAGGTACGGGAATTGAGTTTCTCGAATGAAGATCTGACGGTGCATTTGGATGGAGAATCCTCAAACACTGAGGTAAATGATAAAGATGTAAAGAGGAGAAGGTCACCAATTCAAAGAGTGATAAGCCAATGCCATTGACTGAAGAAGCCAATGTTGCTACGTCTTTATAAGTTGAGGCTAAATAATATTTGCGAGGACGTTGTACAGATAGGAGTGGTGCTATGTAGAATAGGCAAATAAACTTTGTGGTAAGTTACTTGTTGGTTTTTGATAACCTTGAGAATTAGACTGATGGTTAGGCAGTTTAGTTGGTAACAGTAGGTTGTTAGTAGAATAAATGATTAAGAATTCAAAAGGTCATAACCTTTGGAATCCACTGGCTGACGGATCATCTTTTGGTAGGATAAAGAGGTGAAAAAAGAGAGATCAAGGCTAGACTATGAGAGTCGTAAGCTGGGGCAAGCTTGGTGCTATCTCTTTTTTGTTTCTTTGTTGTTGACAAGTAATGGATAGTTTTTGAATATTGAGAAGTTAGTATGGAGTGCCAGACTGTGAGAGTCGTAAGCTGAGATATTGAATTCTGTGTGATGAATTGAAAAATTGAATATAATAGATAAGCTAAAGATCAGTAATTGAATATAAGTAAGCAAGAGATGAACTGATAAGAATATGGAAGTATTGTTGAATTAATAGTCGTAGAATAGATTACGTGTTGAATTAAGATGGAAGTAGTAAGCCTTGGTGTTTTGTAGTTTGATAATTGATTTCAGATAGCCAGAGTATAGTCAATTGTGATACTAACAGACTCAATTTATATAACTAGTCTTTCCCCATGTTTGAACCCACTTCTATTAGTTCAATTGCTTTGGTATATTGAAGCTTGAACATAACGAGAACAACACGCACATATAGAAAACTTGCCTTACAAGTTAAGATACATGTTTTGCAAAGACAACACATTTTGGAGGTCCTATAGGATATTGCCACATAGCTCTTAATCAAGAATATATCCTATATGGAGACAAGAGTGAAGCCTTCTTTACTCTTGTCAATGCCTTTGTAATCCTTAGTCTTATTTCAAGTCTTTCTAGTCTTCTTGTTTTTGGTATAGCCATTTTAGTTCAATATTATATCATCTTTGAGTGACTTTTTAGTTCTTTTCAGTGACACAAGAGTGTATTGAAGATTTTCTTTCTTTGATATTTATGTCCTTGATAGTTTCATAAGAGTGCCAACTTACTATTTTTGCCTTGTTTTAGAAGTGAGTAGAATATTGTACTTCTATTGTTGTATTTTGAAGGTTGTAGACTATCCATCTTTAAATAAAAAATATTATTTTTTAACATTGGTCTTTTCCTTAAAGAGAGTGGATTATCCCTCTTAGTGGAAATTTTCATTTGGTATTAAAGGTTATGGATTATTTCCTTCTAATTTAATTTTTTAAATTTATTTGAATTATCTATAAAAAAAAAGATTATGGATGCTACTCTTAGTGGAAGTGAAAATAGATTTATAACTAGTGTAGATCTTCATGAACTTGTCAACACTCTATGAGTAAAAATCTCACGTGTTTCAAACATGAATCATAGAGGTACTATGCTTATGCATATGGAAGAAGTTTAGAATTTGCGGCAAGAAGTTGTGTAGTTGAAAGAAGCAAGTAGATCAACTTTACAACCAAATCTAGAGAATTTTGTTCTATAAGTATGATGGAGATAAAGATTAGTATGCCTAAGAAGTTTGATAGAACAAGATCAAAATTTTGAGGATTTCTGCAAGAAGTCAAGCTCTATCTAAGGTTGCATCTATTCCAATATCCCAATGAATTTACTTAAGTTGGATTCATAGGTGCACTTCTATCAAGAAGTGTTTTTTCTTAGTTTGCACCTTTAATGAAAAAAGATTCACAATTCTTTTATGATTCATTTCTAAAAGTATTTATGGCCACATTTGAAGAAAGTGATCAAGAAAGAATAGCAAAAATCAAGCTCTTATCTTTATGGCAAGGATCACGGTCAGCTACCATATATGCTACTGAATTCCAAAACCTCGCTTATGATGTGGATTGAAATAATAAGGTCTTTATTAATCAATTTCAATATGGATTGAAAGATAATATCAAAGATTTATTATCGATAATACTTAAGGTAGAATCTTTAGAACAATTTATTGCTCAAGCCATTACATGTGATAATTGATTATTTGAAAGATGTTAAGAACAAAGATTTGACTAGAGAAGAACAAATCAAATAATGAGACAGCTTCCAAGTTTTCAAAAACTTATTCATCAAGGCTAGAACCAATGCAAATTGATACAATACATTTTAAACTCCTCAGAGAGTAGAAAAAGACTTGACAACATCAAGGGGGCTTATATTTATATTATGGAGAAGATAAATACACTACTCAATATTGTCTTAAGAAATAACACAACTACAAAATGAGAAGCATGGTTGCCAAAGAAGACGATGTATTGAAAAATGAATTTCTCTAGTTACAATAAGAATTGTCCAATTGGAATCTTACATAACTCATAGTAGAGGTCCTATTCTTTCCTCAGATCCTTCACCTTGTTTTATAATAGAAGTTTATTTAGGGCCAAAAAATTACAAAGTCTTAGCTTTGTTAGATTCAGGAGCTTCAATCTATTTTATAGACAAAGATTTTGTCTAAAAATAAGAGATACTATTAGTCAAAAAAACTAAACCTATACATGTAAAAGTCATAGATAATCATTTGCTATCTTCTACAGATGTTATGCATGAAACTCTTCTTTTAGATGTAACAATTAAAAATCATAATAGTATAGTAATATTAAATATAATAAGTTCTCCATCCAATCCAATTATTTTAAGATTATCTTGGTTAAAAAAGTATAATCCTCAGATAGATTAGATTTTTTGTAACCTTATTTTTTCTAATAGTTTATCCCAAAATCTTGTTAGCCAAATAGAAATACATAATTTTAGTATATCCAAACCTTTACTAGTAGGTGTGAAAGCTTTTATGCATGCCGCAAAAGAAGGGTTGTCTTTTGCTTTATATGCCATGCCTATTTCTAATGGCCAAAAAGCATCAAGTAGTATTCTTATCAAATATGAAGATTTTTAGGACGTTTTTGAAAAAAAAAAATGTAGATATTCTTCCAAAGTATCATCCTTATGATTGTTATATCGATCTTCACAGAAGACTTCAACCACCATTTGGACCAATCTATAGCCTATCGCAAAACGAGTTGGTTGCACTCAAGGAGTATATTGATAAGAACTTGGCTAAAAATTTCATACATCATTTTAAATCTCCAACTAGAGCTCTTATCTTATTTGTGAAGAAAAAAGATAAATCTTTGTGGATGTGTGTGGACTATCAATGACTCAATAAGATCACTATCAAGAATAGATATCCTTTACTTTTGATTTCAAGACTTTTTGATCAACTGAATTAAATAAAGATCTATACAAAAATAGATCTATGAAGAGCATATAATTTGATACACATTAAAAAAAAATAAATAGAAAATTATATTTTGAATCAAATATAGGTATTTTGAATATAATGTCATGCCTTTTGGACTCACAAATATTTCCACTACTTTTTCACATTTAATGAATAATATCTTTTGAAAATTTCTTGATGATTTTATTATCTATTATTTAGACGACATCTTAATCTATTATACGAATTTAAAAGAACATGAAGTTGATATTCATCATGTATTACAATAACTTAGAGATGCAGGATTATATGCTAAGTTAAAAAAGTGTGTATTCTACACTACTCAAGTTGACTTTCTAAGATACATTATTTCCAAAGAAAGACTAATGATGGATTTGAAGAAGGTCTAGGCTATCATGGATTTGAAGATTTCAAAAACAATAAGAAATGAACAATGATTTTTGGGCTTTGCCAATTACTATCGAATCTTTATCAAGAACTTTTCTCAAGTTGCAGCTCTACTTATATGTTTGATATGTAAAGACAAACTTAAGTGGAATAAAAAAACCAAAGCATTGTTTGATGCTTTAAAAAAGAAAATTTATTTTTTCACCAATCTTATATTGTGTTGATTTTTTTAAGGCATTTTTTATAAAAACTAATGCATCAAACTTTGCCTTGAATGGAGTCTAATTATAAATAAAAATAGATGACAAATTCCATCCAATAGTTTTTTATTCCAATAAATTTTCAAAAGTCAAGATTAATTATAAGATCGATGATAAAGAGCTCCTCAAAATTATGGATTTATTTGAAGAATGACATTATTATTTAGAAGGCACCTCAAGCCTAGTCATTGTGTATATAGATCACAAGAACGTCAAGTATTTCATATCAGCATGTGTTTTGAATCGTCACTAAGTTCATTGGAATATGTCTATATGAAGATTTGATTTTAAGATCAGTTATCAATTCAAAAAATAATAATATTTATTAGATGCTCTCTCTAAATATTCTTATATTATACCAAAAGAAGGACGTGCATCTTTTGATCAATAAAGAATGGTTCTCTTAAAGTCAGAGTATTTTCATCTTTAAGCAATAAAATCAACATTGATTGTTGATTCAACTATTGTTAAACAAATTCAATCAAGTATGTCTTCTCATCTTTTTGTCCATGATATTAAGAATAATTTCTTTAAATCTCATGAGACTTCTAAATTTGAGTTTAAAAATAACCTATTCTATTTTGAAGGATGATTATATGTTACAAAAGATGGAACTCAATTTCCTATTCTTTAAATTTTTCATGCTTTTTTAGCAATTAGACATTTTGAATACAACAAGACTTTGGAGCTAATATCAAGAGATTTTTGGTGGCCTCAAATGTAGAAGGCAGTCAAAGACTTTGTACAATCATGTGATATTTGTTCAAGGTCCAATATTCCTTGCTGTTGAATTTATAGACTTCTTTAGCTATTACCTATTTTAGAATAACTATCATCTTCTTTTCTATGGATTTTATTATAGATCTTTTAGTCTCAAGTTTGTATGATTCTATATTTGTGGTAGTAGATTGTTTTATCAAGATGGCACATTTTAAATCATATACAAAATCTATCACAAATAAAAAAATAGTTAAGTTTTTTCTTAACAACATCTATTGCTATCAAAAATTGCTTAAAGATATTATATTGAATTAGGAGACTCAATTTATATTAAGATTTTGGAAAATTCCTTTCAAGATTTTAAAAATATTTATAAAGGTCTCTTTGGCTTTTTATCCTAAAATTGATGGACAAACAGAATGGATGAATTAAATTTTAGAGTAGTATTTGAAATGTACCATCAATTATCATTAAGATGATTGAACAACTCTTTTACTATTGACAGAGTTTGCATACAATAATTTGGTACATTCTTCCATTCAATAAATATCTTTTTTTGTCAATTATGATTATCATCTATAATTTGATACTTTTGACTTTCCAAAAATTGATAATCCTATGGTGAAAGATTTGGCAAATTGTTTGTTAGAGCTACATACAACAATAAAGGCATAGTTAAAGAAAACTCAAGAATAACAAAAGATTAATGCAAATGCCTATTGTAAGGAATAACCAAAATTTAATGTAGGTGACAAGGTATGATTACTTTGTCGCAATATTAAGACTATCCGTACTTGTAACAAGTTGGATTATATTAAGATTGGATCTTTTTCTATTAGTTAACAAGTCAATCCCATTACTTATGGATTACATCCACTTGAGTCTATAAAAATCTGCCTTGTATTTTACATGTCTCTTCTTGAGTTATATAAGAGAGTGAATATCTTGGGAAGAAGAAAAATGCCACTTCCTCTATAGAAGTAAATAATAATCAAGAGTTCAAGGTGGAAGAAGTCTTAGATTCAAGGCGGCACCAAAATAGGTTGAAATATCTTATTCATTAGTATAGATATGATATTAGTAGATGGACATAGAAGCTAGAAAAAAAATCTTACAAGTACATGAAAGAGAGTTGAAGCTTTTCATTAACAACATCCATCAAAATCAAGATAAAAAATAACAAAGCTTTGCTATAAAAGAAACAAGATCAAAAGAACATAATACTCTAACTTTTATCTTTTTTTATAGCTTTTGTATATTTGTAATGCTAAGAAGATGGAAAATCAACAACCAGTAGATTCAACTCAAGAGCTTTCATTTGCTAGCTTACTAGATGATACATTGTAATTTTTACAACCTTCAAGATGATATAATTGAGATGAAGATCTTGAAGAATGACATGTCCTTCTTCAAATACATGGCAAGATATAATGTGTTTGGTATCACAACCTTGGAAGAGACCCCTAATATTTGGTGATTTTATTAGAGGTAAGAACAACTCCTGATGGTATTTTAAATATTTTATTTGAAGGAAGTTACAAAGGCCTCAACAACGATCAAATAATAAGGTGGTCTTTTTGCCTTAGAATGGAATACTATCAATAGCTAAGAAGACCTATCAACCATCTTCAAAGAAAATAAAGATCAAAGTATGTGATAAATATAATTTGCCAAATTTTAGATTTCATCAACACATGATGATAGCTTATTATGGAACTTGTTGCTAAAAGGAGAGATAATGTTATGGATATATATGAGTACTCTAGTAAATATCTATATTATTATATAAAAATATATAAAAATAGATAAAAGTAGATTAATTTTATAATACCTTCTAAAAAATCTTCTTAAAAGCTTTATAGATGCTGCTTTGACTTTACATGTGTTTGTAATTAATTGATAGGTTAGAAACTTAGTCAACTAATTAATTACATATTGATAGCTTATAAAACAAGCTAACAATGTGATGCACATATAGAAAACTTGCCTTCTAAGTTAAGATATGTGTCTTATAAATTCAACATATTTTAGAGGTTCTATAGGATATCGCTACGTAACTTTCAATTAAGAATATATTTAGAGGCAAGAGTGAAGCCTTCTTTGCTCTTGTCAATGCCTTTGTAGTCTTTAGTCTTATTTCAAGACTTTCTAGTCTTCTTGTTTTTGATAATAACTATTTTAATTTAATATTATATCATCTTTGAGTGACATTTTAGTTCTTTTCAGTGACATAAGAGTATATTGAAGATTTCCTTTCTTTAAGATTCATGTCTTTGATACATTTTTGCATTCTTTTATCTATACATACAAGCATCTTTATTAAACTAATTATTATGCCACACTCACTTAAATTATCTCAATGTTGCTATGTATATTGATAATATTTATTATAATAAGATATTTTTAAATGTATCAATTGTAAAGCTAAAATATTTAAAAGAAATACAAGTTTATTCTTTTGATAATTAATTCTATTAAGCTAAGAAGAAGATGTTAAATTACATATTTCTTTTTATTTTCTACTTCTAATTTGAGTAGAATATTTCTTCACTTTTAGATTTGTTGAAAAGAAGGTGTTTGTTATAATATTCTACACTACATCTATATCTTTATCTAACAATGTTTTTTTTTTGATAGTTGTAGCATTCAAAATATTTTAGATACTCTATTCTTTAATCTTCAAAGACTTTATTATCCAAACTATGACATACATTAGATTGTATCTCCTTGAAAGTCAAATCTCAAAAATTAAAAATTTATCATACTTATTAATTTTTAATAATATATTTAATTTTATCTTTCCTTTTTTTTTAAAAAATAAGCTTGATTTACCTTTAACCTTACTTAGGCCTTGGATTGTAGTAGTATGTAGTCTGCTTTCTTGTTGATGTCTCCTTCTATTGCCACTTTAACTTTGTCTTTTACTTCTATTCTTCCAAGCCTTGCTAGAACTTTCTTCTAGTTTTGATGATAAAATATTTGATAAGTATTGGAGCATCTTTACAAATCCAAAAAAAATGTCACAAAAGACTCTTGCATCCTTCTTTCATACTACAACAACAACACAATATAATATTATAATGTTACTAAGTCATGACATTTTTATAAAAATGTTGCTTTAGTCTTGACCTTCAAGTTACAATTAAGAGCAAATTTCAAGGATATGAATCAAAATAAAAAGAATCTAAGAACACTCTTATATAATTCAAAAAGAATAAATATTTATTTTAAAAATAATATAATATTAAGATTATAATAGCTATTTTTAAAGACAAGAAGAGTATAAATTCTTGAAACTAGACAAGAAAGGTATTGATAAGAATGAAGAAGGCTTTACTCTTGCCTCCATATATACTATCTAACTAAGAACTATATGGCAATGTTTTATAGGACCTTCAACATGTATTGACTTTGCAAGACACATATTTTAACTTACAAGGTAAGTTTTCTATATGTACACTATATAGTTAGCTTATTCCACAAGCTACCAACGTGTAAAATATGTAATTAACTTGTTGATCAAGTTTTTAACCTATCAATAAATTGTAAATAAGTATAAATTGAAAATCATATCTATAAAGCTTTTTTAGAATATATTATTAAATTAATTTATTTTTATCTACTTCTATCTAATCATATAGGTAATTATTGAAATAAATATATATGTCTATGACAACAATTTAGAATACTTAAGTAAAAGCTCTTGTTACAATACTTACAACTTTTCATAATCGTACTATAGCTATATGATAATATTATATTGAATTGACTTATTACTTAAAAAGACTCCTTATTCTTCGATGTCTTTTACTCTTAATCACTATTCAAGAGCCACCAAAACTTCTAAATGTATATATAACTTCTAACTTATAGCTTCTAGAAAGCTTCTCTAGAAGATATTATGAAATTAATCTATTTTTATGTACTTCTATCTAATCATACATATAATTATTAGAATAAATTTGTATATCTATGATATTATCTTCCCTTCTAGAGTCAAGATCCACAATAAATGGTTATCATCTTTTATAGATCATATTAATCTTCATCTTAGTTTTGATCGATGTTTTTAATGAAAAGCCTCAATCTTCTTTGTTGAATTTATAAGATTCTTTATAGGCTTCTATTTGTGTTCACTAATATCATATCTACAATGATGAATTAGACATTTCAATCTATTTTGGTATTACCTTGAATCTAAGACTTCCTCTACTTCAAACTTTTGATTATTATCTATTTCTATAGCAAGATGTGACATTTGTTTTCTCCTCAAGATATTTCTTATTTTACATGGCTTAAGAAAAGATATATAGAATATAAAATAAATCTTTATAGATTTTGATAGATATAATTAATAGACAATATGATTGATTTATTTACAAATAGAAAATGATCCAAGCCTATGGTAATTCAACTTGTCAATAAGATAATTAGTCTTGATATTGCAACAAAATAATCTTGTTGTCAACATAAAATTGAGGCTATTCTTTATAATAAGCATCCAAATTGGTCTTTTATAGTTCTTGAGTTTTTTTTAATTATGTCTTCATTGTTGTATGGAGCTCAGATAATTGATTTGCAAATTTTTTTGTTAGAGGATTATCAACTATTAAGAAGTCAAAAGCATCAAGTTGTAGATGATAAGCATAATCAATAAAAAAAGGTATTTATTGTGTAGAAAAATATACTATATTATCATAAGCAAACTTTGTCAATGACAAAAGAATTATTCAATCATCTTCTTGATAATTGATGATATATTTTAAATATTGCTTTAAAACTTTGTTTATGTATTCTTTCTATCTATCAATTTGAGGATAAAAAGTCAAAAAGAGCTTTATATCTATCTTTAGAATCTTAAAAAGAATTTTCTAAAAACTTAATATAAATTGAGTCTCCCTATTTGATATAATATCTTTGAACAATCCATGATGTTAATAAATATTGTCAAAAAAAAGCTTAGCCATTTTTTTACTTATGATAGATTTTGTATATGATACAAAATATGCCATCTTCATAAAACAATCTACTATCATGTTTATAGAATTATATAAATTTAATATTAAAAAATTCATAAAAAATCCATAGAAATAGAAGATCATGATTGTTTCAAAATATGTAATAGCTCAAGTAGTTCATAAGATTGATGATGGAGTTTTTGATCTTAAAAAAATATTATATGATTATTCAAAGTCTTAAACTACCTTCTACATTTGAAGCCACCAAAAATCTTAAAATATTAGCTCCAAAGTCTTATTATATCTAAAATATTTGGCTATTGAAAAGTCATGACAAGTTCAAAGAATACGTAAATATGCTTCTCTTTTTAGAATATATAGTCATCCCTTAAAATAAAATAAATTATTTTTGAACTCAAACATAGAAGTATCATGGGACTTAAAAGAATTATTTTTAATATCATGAACAAGAAAATTAAAAGACATACTTGATTGAACTTTTTCAAAAAAGATTGAATCAAAAATCAATGTTGATTTTATTACTCAAAGATGAAAATATTTTGACTTCAAAAAAATCATTTTGTATTGATCAAAAGCTATATCTTTTTCTTTTGGTGCAAAATAGGAATGATTAGAAAAGGCATTTGATAAATCTTATTGTTTTCCAAATCGATAAGTCATTTTAAATTTAAATCTTGATAAAAAAAATGCTTCAACAAGCTTAACAATGATTCTAAATACATGCCAATATGAAGTACTTAAGGTTCTTTTGATCCATATATACAATGATTTGACTAAAAGTACCTTTTAGATAATGATGCCACTCTTAAAATGAATCCACAATTACAAGAAGTTCTTTGTTGTGGATCTTGTAATTAATCTTGGCAGTTGAAAATTTCTTGAAATAAAAAGCTACTAGATGGAACTTGTCATCAGTTCCCATTTATGACAAAATTACATCTATAGCAAAATCTTATGCATGTATTCCTATGAAAAATGCTTTAGAGAAGTTGATGCAATATAAGATTGATACAAAAATAAATGTTATCTTCAAGACTTCAAAAGATACTTCAACTTCTTTGCTCTACTCAAATTTTTCTTTATAGGTCAGATGTGTAAGAAAAGCTACAACTTGAAAAAAGTTCTTCATGAAGATTTAATAATAATTGGCAAATCTCAAAAAATATTTCACATTTTTAATTATTTTTAAAATTTTTCTATCCATAATAGTTTGAATCTTCTTCAAATCTATCATAAGACTTTTTTTAAAAATAATATATCCTAAAAAATTAATTTGAGTAGTATAGAATATATAATTTTTTTTATCTTAGCATATAATCTTATATTTTTTAATTTTTTTAATATACAACAAACATGAAGTTCATATTTTTTTATATTCTTAGAATAGATTAAAATATTATCTAAATAATAAATGACAAAAATTATTAAGAAAATCACAAAAAATATCATTTATAAGATGTTAAAAAGTGATTGGTGCATTTGTGAGTCTAAAAGGTATGACATTATATTCAAAATATTTATATCTAGTTTGAAAAATTGTCTTCTTCTTATCTCCTTCTTTAATGATGATTAAATTATATGCTCTTGATAGATCTATTTTTGGGTAGATCTTTGCTTAATTGACTTGGTTAAGAAGTCTTGAAATTGAAGGTAAGGTAGACCTATTCATGATGGTGATTTTGTTAAGTCGTCAATAGTTTACGTACATCCATAGAGATCCATCTTTTTTCTTCACAAATAAGATAAGAGCTCCTACTAGAGATTTTGAGTGGCATATGTAGTTCTTAGCCAAGTTCTCATTAATATATTCTTTTAATACAGCCAACTTATTCTATGATAAGGTACAGATTGGTCTAAATGGTAATTAAGCTCTTTCTTGAAGATCAATTGAACAATCATAGGATTGATGTCTTAGAAGAATATCTTTATTTTTTTTTTCTAAAAAGCATCCTAAAAATCTTAATATTTATTAGGAATACTACTTGATATCTTTACACTATCAAAAATAGGCATGGCATATATAATAAAAGATGATTTTTCTTTTGTTATATGTATAAAAGCTCTTGCACCTACTAATAAGGATTTGGATATATTAAACTTACATATTTCTATTTGACTAACAAAATTTTAGATTAAACTACAAGAAAAATCAAGATTATGAGAAATCTAATTTATTTTAGAATTATACTTTTATAGCCATGATAATCCTAAAATAATCATATTAGAGGGAGATTTTATTACATTAAATATTTTTATATTATTATGATTTTTAATTGTTACATCTAAAGAAACAGTCTCATAAGTAATATTTCCAAAAGATAAAAAATGACCATCTATAACTTCTACATGTATGGGTTTATTTTTCTTGACTAAAGATATTTCTTATTTTTTGATAAAGTCTTTATTTATAAAATAAGTTGAAGTTCTTGAATCTATATATATATATATATTTTTTATAAATTTTAGATCATAAATATATATCTATTGTAAAACAAGGTGAAGGATTCAAGGAGGGAATTTGACTTTTACTAGGTGTTATACATGATTTCAGCTGCATGGTTCCAATTATAGCTGGAGAAATTTATTTTTTGACAAATTATCTTCTTTAGAAACCATGCTCTTCATTTTGTGATTACATTGCTTCTTTGGATAATATTGAGTAGTGTGCTTAGCTTCTCCATAATATTGTCACGGACACAAAATACAGACTTGAAATCTAACAAGAAGTTCAAGAAGAAGTGGCAGAGCTAGATTAAACAGATGAGTACAAGAACAACACCAGAAAGGTGAGCTAGAACTCCAAGAGATGTGTTGTCGAGACTGAAGAACTCTTCAACCTCGACTCCTATATATACTACTGGCCTATGGTTCTAAGGAAGCGCATCAAGAAGCTTCCCAAGAACTATGAAGCTTCTCGAACAACTACCCAAGAGCTAGGAAGCTTCTCAAGTAACTTCCTAGAATCTACTAGAATATTCTAAGAATCTTCTAGGACCTTCTAAAGGAATCTTTAGGGAATCTTCAAAGAATCTTTAGAGAATCTTTAAAGAATATTCTAAGAGAATATTCAAGGAATCTTCTGGAAGTTTCTAGAGACTTCTTTCTAGAAGGTTCTAGAAACTTGTCTCTAGAAAGGTCTAAGGACTATGTCCCTAACATCACCTCCTCCTTTAGCTTCGAGGTCTCCGAGAAGTAATGTTATCGTCAGTCTATACCAACGCAAGAAAATGAAGATCTGTCGCATAACCTCTGCTATGAACTCCAATTGTTATTCACGAGGCAAGTGATTCAATGGTCCTTGAAGCCAACGGTAGTGGCCCACGCCTTCAACTTCTGACCAAGCATGAACCTCCGTGTCTTCATTGTAAATTATCCTGCAAACACTCCTTCTGGCTGACCATTGTAGGCAGGCTCGACCTCAAATGCAATCACCAGCGATCTGTTGCTCGGAATCCTTCGATGTCGTCGTAGTGCAGGCGGTTCTTCATCTCGCAGTCGTCTTCGTGAGCTAGTTGCTTGAGATGACATGACAAGTGTAGTATCTTGGCTATCCATATTCAATGGCTAAAATAATAAGAACAAACTTGGGCTACTAACAAAGTTCTACGCTATCTTGGAGAGAATGACTACATCAACTATGGATTTTGGTGGTGCTCTCTCCTCTTTTCTGTTTTCTGGATGAGCAAGCTTCAGTAAGAAGCTATCGTCGAACCGGCTTGGGTTTCTCAGGATATCGTCGATGAAACTCCTGTACCTTTTGCGGCGCATTCGCGAGATTTTCGGCCAGCTCCCATGTTCATTCATTAATATCGTAACCGCTCCAATGCACAAAGTATTCTAATTTACCCCGTCTTTGCCGTGAATCCAGGACCTTTTCCACCTCGTATTCTTCGTGGTTCTCTATTTCTATGCTAGGTGGTGGACATTGTACTCTTCCAGGAAAAGACGATTCTCGATAAGGCTCCAACAAAGAAACATGAAAGATAGGATGTACCTTCATAGTAGCTGGTAACTTCAGACGATACGCTATAGGATTGATCTGCTTCTGGATAACAAATGGTCCCAATCTCCGATAGTCCAATTTGTCACATGGCCGCTTGGTCTTAATATTTCGTCAAAGCAGCCAAACTTTGTCTCCAATCGTGAATTTAGGTGCCTGATTCCGAAATTTGTCCGCGGACGCCTTGTAAGATTCTTGGGCAGTTTGCAATTGAAGCTTCAATATAGTTTGAAGTTGCGAAAGCTCCTTCACCAATCCTTCAGCTGCCGGATTGTTAATCGTTGACGAATTCCATAAGTCACGCTTCGGATGGTATCCATAATTGGAAAAGAATGGCGTTTGTTGAGTTGACGCATGAAGGGTGTTGTTATATGCGAACTCGGCTAGCGATAGATATGCGGCCCAATCATCTTGTTGATAGTTGATGGTGCAACGTAAATATTGCTCTAAAACTTAATTCACTCGTTCTGTTTGGCCGTCCGTTTGAGGATGAAATGCCGAAGAAAGCTTGATATCCACCTTCAATATCTCAAAAAGAGATTTCCAAAACTTTGACACAAATTGGGTTCCTCGATCCGATATGATATCATCTGGTAGACCATGATATCGATACACATTATCAAGAAAGAGTCTTGCTGTGTCTTCGCTTGACGATGTCTTCTTGCAAAGGACAAAACATGCCATCTTTGTAAGCCGATCTACGACAACAAAAATGCTGTCAAATGAATTCGATGGTGGTAGATCCGTAATAAAGTCCATGGAAACCGAAGACCATGGTCGGCGCGGAATAGGCAATGGCTGTGGAAGTCCATAAGGCCGATGTCGAGGGTTTTTGGATCTTGAACAAATGTCACAAGATACAACAAAATCTTTCACATCCTTCCACATTTGAGGCCACCAGAAATTGCGGGAAATAAGTTCCAAGGTCTTATTGAATCCAAAATGTCCCGCAGCTGGAAAGTCATGACGAGATTGAAGAACTCGGAGTCGTGTTGGCCCTTTTGGGATATACAACCGCTCTTCGAAATATACTAGATCTCCTTCCATCTTGAATTTGTCATCACTAGCATGTTGCTTGATATCAAGGGCTAGAGAATCTTCAATGGTTGCGGCCCGTACCTGGTCGAGGAAGTCAGCATCAATTGGTACAATAGCTGCGTTGAGTCGAAATTTCTCTGGCTTCAACAATGTCATGCACTGTTGATCAAATGCTGCATCTCCAACCTTTGGCGCGAGATATGATCTCCTTGATAATGCATCGGACAACCCTTGTTGCTTCCCAGGCCGATAAGTAATAACAAAGTCGAACCTGGATAGCGACATACTCCACCGAGCTTGACGCCGATTCAAAACCCGAGCCGACATAAAATACTCCAAATTCTTGTGATCCGTATATACGGTCACTGGATGTGCAGTTCCTTCGAGAAAGTGGCGCCACTCTTGGAAAGAATCTACTATAGTAAGGAGTTCCTTATCGTGGATCTCATAGTTGATCTCAGCAGCAGAGAATTTTCGAGAATAGAATGCAACTGGATGGAGCTTCTCATCTATGCCTATCTGTGAAAGTACAGCTCCCAAAGCAAAATCCGAAGAATCTGTCTCCAAATAAAAGGCCTTTGTAAAGTCCGGATGTACCAAGATTGGAGCTATTGTAAATACCATCTTCAAATCTTGGAATGTTTTTTCTGCGATAGGTCCCCATTCGAGCTTGTCCTTACACGTTAACCGAGTGAGGGGGGCAGCAACTTGAGAATAATTCTTGATGAAGATCCGATAGTAGTTAGTAAATCTAAGAAAACATTGTACGTCCCTAACCGTCTTCGGAACTTCCCAAGACATGATTGCTTCCACCTTCTTTGGATCCATCTTCAATCCTTCCGTAGTCGCGATTAATCCCAAAAACTCCATCTCAGTTTGGTGAAATAAGCACTTCTCCAATTTGGCATAGAGTCCTCGCTCCCGTAGTTTTTTGAGTACCAGACGAACGTGCTTCTCATGTTCTTCCTCGTTCTTAGAAAATATCAAAATATCATCTAGATAGATGACAACAAAATCGTCTAGATGCTCTCGAAAGATGTCATTCATCATGTGTTGAAAGACCGCTGGAGCATTAGTAAGACCAAATGGCATGACATTGTATTCAAAATGGCCATACCTTGTTCGAAAAGCTGTCTTCCATTCATCTCCTTCCTTGATTCGCACAAGGTTGTAAGCTCCCCTTAGGTCAATCTTTGTAAAGATCCTTGTACGTCCAAGTTGTTCTAGAAGACCAGAGATCAAAGGCAGTGGGTAGCGATTCTTTTTTGTCACCTTGTTGAGACCTCGATAGTCCACGCACATCCGTAGTGAGCCATCTTTCTTCTTCACAAATAAGATTGGTGCCCCAGCTAGCGACTTCGAATGACGGATGAAGTTCTTGGCTAGATTCTCGTCAATGTACTTCCGCAACTCAGTCAACTCCGTTTGCGACAAATTGTAGATTGGTCCAAAAGGTGGTTGTGCTCCTTCTTGCAATTCAATGGCACAGTCATAGGGTCGATGCTCTGGCAGCATATCAGCATTCTTCTTTTCAAAGACATCTTTGAATTCTTCATACTGCTTTGGAATAACCAAAGTCGGAGTTGCATCTTCTCGAGTCGGAGTTGCGAAGATGACAAGAGGTGTATTTTGCTTGGCTTCCTTCATGAAAGCCCTTGCACCTATAAACAAGGATTTGTTTCTAGACATTGTCTTGGCAGATTCCACCTTCAAGGAGTTTGTTGGAAATGTCACTTTCCGCAACTTCCAATCTATGAATGGGTTATATCTATCAAGCCAAGATAGTCCCAAAATGATAGGACATGAAGGGGTCTTGATAACATTAAACACAATATTGCTCTCATGGTTTTCAAGACGTACCTTCAATGGTTTAGTTTCATGGATAACATTGCCCGAAGACAATGGTCGTCCATCTATGACTTCTACATGGACAGGCTTAAGTTTCTTTACAAGAGAAATATTGTGAAGCTTGGCAAACTCTTCATCTATAAAGCAAGCGGATGCACTCGAGTCTAATAAAGCATCGACTTGTAGTTCTTGAATACCCAGATGTAAAGGTACCATAAAACAATCTGAAGGTTGAGCTGAGAGAAAGGGACCTTGATTAATTTTGGATGTTGAGATGTTCAGCCGCACGGTCCCTATTGTGGCTGGGCGTCCTTGTTTTCCTGCATGCTTGTACTCCTGAGTCTTGTTGTTTGAGGCTTCTGTTTCTTCCGACAATCTACAGCTTTATGGCTTGCTTCTCCGCAATATAAACACAAGTTTTGTTCAAACCGTCACTTCTTTTCCTCAGCTGTGAGGGGTTTGAAACGTACCGCATCAATTTGCATGGGTTCAGGATCTGTGGAGTGATTCTCTGGACCTTTTGAAAATGTAGCAAATGCTCCATCATTTCTCCAGCCTGATCGTCTTTCTTGTCGTAATTCAAAGAGGCGGTTGTCACAAATAATTGCCTGAGATATAAGTTCTTCTAAAGTATCCGCCTTAGGCATGGTGATCAATAAGTTCTTGACATCATCTCTCAGTCCATATCGAAATCGTGTCATGAACGCCTTATCATTCCAATCAAGATCACATGTAAGCTGTTGAAATTCTGCAGCATAGATTGCAGCAGAACGTGATCCTTGTCGCAGATTTTGTATCTTTCTTTCAGCCACTCTTTCTCGATCACTATCTCCAAACGCAGCAATAAGTCTCTCTATGAAAGCCTCTAGGTCGTACAATATTGGAGAATCCTTCTCTAATAGTGGAGCAAACCAAGAGCGAGCATTTTTTGATAGAAGAGTACCTATGAAAGCAACCTGGGTAAATCCATTCGGATAACGAGAAGGGTATAGGCGTAGGTAAAGCCGTACTTGTTGCACAAAACCTCGAAAGTTGGCTCTTGTTCCGTCAAACTTGTCTGGCATACTTGCTTTTGGTTCTTTCGTACTAATCCTTGAAGTATCTATAGGGGTCGTATGTGACACATGTCTTGCTTCTCTCAGTCGAATAATCTCTTGTTGTAGGCTATGAATTTCGCGTCTAGCTTCTTCGGTCACTAGATCAATTTGAGGTTCTATACTTGGATTGCGAAGAAATGCAATCTCCTTTCGTACACTATTCATAAGAGCTTGAAGATCTGCAAGAGTTGCCACTCTATTGTCTACTTGTGGAGATGCACTGTCAATGACCTAGTCTACTTGTGGAGATGCACTGTCTATGACCTGGTCTACTTCCATATTTAGAGAACAGATGGATTAAAATTTTGAGAGAAGAAGAAATTGCTAAGTCTCTTGGAGAAAATTGTAGCACTACCTGTCACTAAAACCTACTCGGAGAAAAGGAAAAAAAACACTAAACGATTTCAGTTTTAGAGGAAGGTAATCCGCAACCCCTAAAGCGCTAGAATACCTTCAAGAAGAGGGGAAATTTGCTCTCAAACAAGAAGGATTCAGCTCTGATATTAAGATAAAGGTAGTCTCGATAAACTGTCGGAGACACAAAATACAGACTTGAAATCTAACAAGAAGTTCAAGAAGAAGTGGCAGAACTAGATTAAACAGATGAGTACAAGAACAACACCAGAAAGGTGAGCTAGAACTCCAAGAGATGTATTGTCGAGACTGAAGAACTCTTCAACCTCGACTCCTATATGTACTACTGGCCTATGGTTCTAAGGAAGCGCATCAAGAAGCTTCCCAAGAACTATGAAGCTTCTCGAACAACTACCCAAGAGCTAGGAAGCTTCTCAAGTAACTTCCTAGAATCTACTAGAATATTTTAAGAATCTTCTAGAGCCTTCTAAGGAAATCTTTAGGGAATCTTCAAAGAATCTTTAGGAAATCTTTGAAGAATATTCTAAGAGAATATTCAAGGAATCTTCTGGAAGTTTCTAGAGACTTCTTTCTAGAAGGTTCTAGAAACTTGTCTCTAGAAAGGTCTAAGGACTATGTCCCTAACAAATATAAGTACAAATTCTTTTGGTGACATCAAGTCTTTTCTTGCTTAATAAGAGATTTAAAACATACTATATCAATTTTCATTAGTTCTAGCCTTGAAGAATAAGTTTTTGTAAGCTTAAAAGCTATAGTTATTAGTTGATTTATTCCTCTCTAGCTAAATCTTTGTTCTTGAATCCTTTTAAATAATTGATTATTGCATACAATGGCTTGAGCAATAAATTATTTTAAAGAATCTACTTTTCACATTGTTAATAACAAAACTTTGATATTATCCTTCAATCCATATTAAAATTGATTGATAAAGGTTTTATCATTTTAATCCATGTTATAAAAATAGTTTTGGAATTCAACAACATATATGGTGGCATATTGTGATTTTTTTGCAAAGATAAGAGCTTGGTTTTTATTATTTTTTTTATCACTTTTTCTAAATATCACCATAAATACTTTTAAGAATGAATTTAAATCATAAAAGAATCATAAATCTTTTTCCATCAAAGGTACAAATCAAAAGAGAGCACTTCTAAAAAGAAGTGCATTTAAAAACTCAACTTGAGTAAATCCATTTAGGTATTGGAAAAAATGCAATCTTAAATAGAGCTTAAGTTGTTGCAAAAATCCTTGAAATTTTGAGCTTATTCTATCAAACTTTAAGGACATATTAATTCTTACATCTCTTGTGTTTATATGAAATAAGACTAGACAATTTTAATAACCTAAGATCCTTTTAATCTACAACAATATAAGGTCTTATCACAAAATAAGACAAAATAGACCAGAACAAAAGTGAAAAAAATTGAATAGAATAAGATTTGAAAGACAAAATTGAACAAACAGAACATAATAGAATAGATTTGAACAAAAATATAGAAAACCAAACTTTACTAAGAGAAAGGGTTTGAAGCCATACCTGACCAAATGCCCCAAAAAGCCTTGGCTAGTTTTATTTATATCTTAACCTACTACCTTGGACCTTCTAAAATGTTCTTAGGTAATAGGCTCCACCTAGACAATCATCTTAAATTCTTTTTTCTAGAAGGTTCTAAGATAGGCCCTACCTAAACAATTGCCTTGAGCCTTTTTAGAAGGTTCTATGGTAGACTCTACCTAAATAACTGCCCTAAATCCTTTTTAGAATGTTCTACGATAGGTCCTACCTGGTCCATTAACCTAATTTCAATTCTAGAAACTTCCTTGGTTCTAATTATCTATATAATTATCTTATTTAATCCTATTACATTATAGAAGAGAGATTTTATCAATTTGGTTGTAAGGCTAATTTACTTACTTCCCTCAACTGCATAACTTCTTGGTATAGACTTTGGACTTCTTTCATAGGTGTAGAAATAGTGCTTCCCTGGTTGGTATTGATGATGCATGAAATTTCTACTCTAAAAGTATTGACAAGCTTGTGAAGATCTGTGATAGTTACAAATCTATTCTCACTTTTACTAAGTATAATATAATTTTTTCTTCTATTTCAAATAACTGAGTAAATCCACAAATTAAATTAGAAGAGGATAATCTATAATTTTTAATGTCAAATAAAAATTTCCACAAAAAGGTAATTCATTCTATTTAAAAAAATTAATATTAAAAAATTTAATTATTTTTTTAAAAGTAGATAATTTTTAATCTGTGAAATATAATAATAAAATTAAAATAATCTACTTAATTCTAAAACAAGAAAAGAGTTATGAATTAGTATTTTTTTCAAACTATCAAAGATATGAATCAAAACAAAAAAAATTTAGAATTTTTTTATGTAACTTAAGAAGAATAAATATTTATTCTAAAAATAATAATATATTAAGATTAAAATGGTTGTTTTCAAAGACAAGAAGAGTATAAATTCTTGAAATTAGACTAAGAATAAGAAAGGCATTGACAAGAATAAGAAAGGCTTTACTCTTGCCTTCATATATACTATTTAATTAAGAGCTATATGCCAATATTCTATAGAACCTCCAATATGCATTGATTTTTTAAGATACATATCTTAACTTGCAAGACAAGTTTTCTATATGTATGCCATAAAATTAGCTTATTCTACAAGCTACCAATACATGTGACATATAGTTAACTTATTGATCAAATTTTTAATCCATCAATCAACTATAAATAAGTCTAAATTCAAAACCACATCTATGAAGCTTCTAAGAAGCTTTTCTAAAAGATATTATGAAATTAATCTACTTTTATTTACTTCTATCTTATCATATAGATAATCATTGGAATAAATATATATGTCTGTGATAGCAATTCAAAACATCCAAGTGAAAATTCTTATTACAATACTTGCAATTCTTATAGTTATATGATAATATTACATTAACTTTTTACTTGAATAGACTTCTTATTCTTTAATGTCCTTCATCTTTAATTACTATTTAAGAACCACCAAAACTTCTATATGTACATATAACTTGTAATATGCTCCTAACTTATTAACAAGTACAAGATCCAAATTATGGCACTAAAGTTGTTTCTTATATATATTTTCTACAACTCAATAAGACTTCTCACTTATATATGTCCTTTATTCTAAAAGACTTTAAAAATACATAAAAAAAGATTATAAGATAATATCCTTGATTGTAATTTTAGCTACTTGATTTATGATTATTTCTTCTTTATTTACTTTAAAAGATCTTAATTGATAAATGAAGGCATCTATTGCCTTTCTCTTGAAATCTATTATCTTTGAATAATATAAATAATAATTAAATTTGGTAATAATTTACATCACTCAAGTAATACATTTTTTTGTCAAACCAATAATTTTTAATTTGATATGCATTTTAACTTGATACATGTCATATCATCTCATCAATGAGGTAACCATGATGTCACCTCCTTCACTTTTTAAAAATTTGTTAGTTGATTCAACTTTATCAACTCTAATAGAAATGAAAAAAATTAACAAGTAAAAAAAAAAAAAAGGTCATATTATATTGATCACCATGACTATAATACAATATTTTTAAAAAACAGACAACATTCAAAATATATATTTTTTATTTATATTAATTTTTTTTAAAATTCATACATTTTTAGAAGGTTATGAATGGAAGTTCATAAAGGATATATATCATCAATTGACACTATCTTTTTAACATATAAACTACACTAATTTCTAAATTATTTTATATAGACTATTTTTTAAACCTAAATTTACTTTATTTGTAAGATTTTCTTATCTTCTTATCTATTTTGATTTTTAGAAGATAGAAGATTGTGCCATAAAATGTCTAACTTGATAGTTTGGTAATTATTCAAGTTACCCAAGATACCTTTTTATAAGTATTTTTTTCTTCTTTGTAGATAAAACTTGGGCATAGCTAATATTTAACCTTAATTGAGGTGAAGTTTTTCATTTATAAAATACTACTAAATTAATTTTGTAGTACTCTTTCTATTGCAAATATCATAAAGTTGTCATCCAATGGCAGGGTAGAAGCTCTTACATCTTTCTTCCATTTTTTATTTAACACCTCTCTTTTTTGCTCCTTAATATCTAGATTCTCTTTCAAATTAGAATTATCTTCTTCTATAGTAGTATTAAATATTATTTTGAATTATTCTACATTTTAGCATCTATAAAATAGAAAATTATGAAGATATTTTTTATTAATTGTTTTATAAATTTTTTGATGGCTTTTTTTGCTTTTTTTTTCAAATCAAAAAATTAGCTAAAATTATGATTATATGGTTTATTAACAAAGATTCTTATTATTATATTATCAAATTTTAAGTCTTTACTTTAGTAAATAACTTTCAATAGGTTATGCATAACTTATGTATCACTTTAACTTGACCTATTTATTTGGCAACAAAAACAACTTGTGCATTGGCTCTTTATTTAATTTTTTATATTAATTATTTGATCTAAAAAATTTCTTCTTTAGTTTGTATATTCTCCTCTTTTATTATCTAAACTTTTACTTTGGTTTTCTAAAGGTCATCTTAAATTTTCTTGAGCTCTTTCTTAATTTGTCTAATTTTTATATTTTATTTTTTTTACTATAGCTTCTAATCCTTTTATCTTTTGGAATTTTTTATTGCCTTAATAAGCTGAGAAATCCTAGTCAAGTCTTAAGAAGTTTTCATCTATAAAATCACTAAGTTGATATTTTTTAAAATTTATAATAAGTAGTAAAAGTGACTTATATATTATTTATTAAGAGTGACTTATGTACTGATACATAATATACTTAGAAGTACTACAAATAAGTCTCTAAGATTCTTTTGTCATTCTTTCTCCAAGTTTAGTGGTTGTTCTTCATAACTTACTTTCTTTTTAAATTAAAATAGACAATAATTTCCTTCTTTGTGTATTTTAGAAATAATATCAACTCAAAGATTTGTTTTACTTTTGTACTACTATTGTCTTATACATATATGTCCTTGTCTTCCTTATCTTCCTTCTCTTCCTATTTAACTTCTTAGAACTATCAAGCTATTATTTATTTATTTATTTCTTTATTTTATTCATCTTCTTTTGTTGTAATGAATAAGTCCATGGCTTGGTACAAATGATAAATGTAAAATAAATTTGACAAAATCTAACTCTTATCTATATTAATTACAATTCTAAGGAGTGACTCAAGGATGAATTTGGCCTACTTTGGTATGTATGTCTTGATAATAGCTCTTATTAGTATTTTCATCTATGCCTTGTTAATATTTTTTAGAATCATTTGAATAAAAAATTAAAATAAGAAATTAAAATATTCTTTTATATCAATTATCTTATACTACAGTCATTTGGAATCCTTCTTTCAACTCATATGAATTGTAAGAAAAGATAGTGGTCATCTTCAATGTCAATTTCTTGTTCTATGCTATTAAGTCACTCATCTTATTTTTTAACTAATATACATCTATCAAAAAAAAGAGATTACATTATTTTAAATTTTTGTGGATCAAGTCTTTTATCCTTATCAATATCTTGCCTGAGATTACTTTGCTCACCATATATTTGTGCTTAAAACACTACACCATTGTATAGATGTGACCACACATCAAAGCAACCAAGTCTTCTTGCAATACAATTCTTTCTCGATCATCAAGAAAATTCTTGATAGAGAATTCTTTTAACCTTAAGGGTATCAAAGGCCTTACAATCTTCTTAATTGATTCCCTCATTATTTTAATTTTATTTTTTATTTCATTACTAATACTATTCATTATATATTTTTTTTCAATTGATGTATACTAGGTTTCTTATTCAACCATGTTAGTGAAGTTTGAATCTCTACAATCTTTATTTTATTTGATTCATAACTTAGATATGGTGATTCAACTTTTCATTGTTTTACCTTAGAATATGTGATGGAATAAATGACATCTTTACTCTTAAGTGTACAGTACTACTTTGTTGCATGAATTAAGTTGTCTTAAGTCAAACTGCCTTGAATTCATTGCACATTACAATTTGATTTTTTTTATGCCTCTATCTTGGGATCCAATTCAAATACACCATTGGTACCAATTTGGCATACAAAAAAAGTACAAATTATGTCCACTTCTTAATTTACTTTCATGCTATTCTTAACACTTTTATGAAATTCTTATTTTTTATTATTATTTTTATCCACTACAATTATCTTGATTTCTCTCATATATTCCTATTTTAGTAAGAAATTTGATACTCTTAACTTCTATTAAACTCTCTTTTATTCCTAACATAAATTTTAGGTTTTCACATAGGCTATTAAATAAGACAAAAAAAATAGAGTTGTATAACTTTTGGAATGAAAGCTTTTAGTATATAAAATTTTGGCTTAATTTGATATTAGTTCTATAATGGTTGATTACATTTACAAACATTTTTTATAAACAAAAAATCTTACATAATATCATGATAAGCAAAGTAGATACTATTCTTGAAGCTTTTGGAAGCCTCACTTGTGGCATCAAGATATTATTTAAAAATTATTTCTTATAACTTAGTTCAATAACCTTGCTATAATATGGATTTAAAAAAATAAAAAAATAAAAATTATATTACTTTTGTTGTTAAACTACTTTGATTTGTTTTTTTTTTTAAGGAATCTTTTTTATTGTAAATGCTAAATAAACTAGAAGATGTTACTTGTAATAAGGTATAGATAAGATAATTATATTAGAACCATGGAAGTTTTTAGAATTGGAGTTAGATTAGTAGACTAGATAGGATCCACCATAGAACATTCTAGAAAGGATTTAGGACAATTATTTAGGTAGAGTCTATTGTAGAACCTTTTAAAAAAAGAATTTAAGGTAGTTATTTAAGTGGAGTCCATCACCTAAGAACATTCTAAAAAGTCTAGTATAATATAATAAGGTATAAATAGAATTGGCCGGGGCCTTTTGGGACATTTGGCCAGATATGGCTTTAGACTCTTTCTCTTAGTAAAGTTTGTTCTGCATGTTTTCATTCAGATCTGTTCTATTCTGTTTTTATTTGCTCAGTTTTATCTTTCATGTCTTATTCTGTTTAGTTCTATTTAGTTTTATTCTAGTCTATTTTTTCCTATTTTGTGAGGAGGTTTTATGTTGTTGTAGGTTGGAAGGATCTTGGATTTTTGAGATAGTCTAGTCATGTTTCATTGATATTAGAGCGAGTATTAGACTGTTTACTATTGGTAGCATGTCAATAGTCATCATTTAGTCCAAGATCAATTGTTGTGGTAATACTTGGTACTATATTGAGGCTATTACAATTTACTCTTAAAAAATCAATTAGGATGTGAGAAGACATTATAATAGTAGAATCTAGTAGAGAATTTATAATATGGGAGATATATCAAAGCAATTCCAAATGGAAGATCAAATATAACATGTCTTAGGCCAAATAGCTTCTTTATAAGGGCAAATAGAAGCCTCAAGGATAAGAGAGTCGACATTTATTAGATTGAAATTGAATAAGCCTAATACATACTTTGGAACTTCAAGACAACAAGATGTATGTCAATGGCTCTTCAATATGCAACAATACCTCCAACAATTTAAGACAAATACCACTGAAAGAATTATATATGTAACGAGCTATTTGAGAGATGCGAGAGATATTTGGTGGCAACATCGTGTTCAAAGTTATGGATCTCAAGGTAGATTTTGTGATTGAGAGGAATTTGAGACCGAGTTTAAAAATCAATTTTGGCCCATCAATGTAGAAAAGATAGTACACAATTACTTGATAAATCTTATACAAGTTAGGTTGGTGCAAGATTATGTCTTCCAATTCAAGTCCTTATATCTCTGAATTGGTAATGTTTCGGACGTAGAGAGGATGGATCGATTCCTATGAGGTTTGAAACTTGGAGTCTAGCAAGAAATGGAGCTATTTTCTATTTTCTAGCAAGAAATGGAGCAGTCAATTGGTGCTTCTAATGGGACTACTATAAGGACAATTATGTCGAGTGTTTTTAGATTGTGGATCTATAAGAAAATTATATCTAAATTGAAATTGCTGATTGACTTGGAATTAAAACCAAAGAAATCAAAAGAAAAAGTATATACTTTGCAGATGACCAAGAGAATGTATTGAGTGAGGCATGTGAAAAAGAAACCTTGAGATTGACAGATACCTATATCTTAAGAGAGAGATTCAAGATAAAAAAGCTAAAGTATGATGTTATCATTGATATGCCATAGTTAAAGAAGGAAAATAAGCAAGTTGATTAGATAGCAAGGACAATCTTTTTTAAAGATGGGAGATGCAAGGTGATTCTTTGCACCTCCACATCAAATGAAGAGAAAAGACAATCTACAATCAAAGACTTACTCATAGGAACAATCTTTATGAAGAAGTAACTAGAACATGAGCAACTAGTATATATGGTGGTTCTAAATCTTGTGTTAGTAGTGGAAAAGATAGCCAAAGGAGTAGAATGGGTGGAGCAACTCATAAAGGAATATTAGAATATCTTTTCCAACCAACCTACCTAATGGCGTATTTCTTAATTGAAATGCCCTCTTTCAAATAGAACTATTGCCTGGAGCCAAACCAGCAAGTCAATCAATTTATTATCTAGCACCAAAAGAACTTGAAGGGCTACAAAAGACATTTGATGAATTCTTAGAAAAAGGTCTCATTCCAGAAAGCACATCACCATGGGGAGCAGTTCTACTCTTTGTACCTAAGAAAGATGGTGGACTTTGCCTTTGCATCGACTATTGAGGTCTTAATAAGTAAATTATTAAAAATACATATCCATTTTTTATGGGTGGATGATCTTCCTAACTAACTTTGAAGTGCGACCATCTTTAATAAATTAGATCTTTGGAGTAGATATTAACAAACACCTATTGCAAGAGAGGATGTAGAAAAGACGGCATTTTGTACATGCTATGGATATTTCAAATGGCTGGTTTTATCCTTTGGCCTCACCAATGCTCCAACTTCTTTTGTAGATCACATGAATAGATTGTTTCGAGACCTTTTAGACAAGTATACAGTCGTATTCATTGATGATATCCTTGTACATTGAGGAGCATGAGCAACACCTACAAAAGGTGTTATGTCAACTGTAAGATAGTCACTTTTATTGCAAGCAATAAAAATATGAACTTTGGAAGTTAAAAGTCACTTTTTTGGAGCATGTAGTGTCCTCCAAAGGCATACATATGGAGCAAGATAAAGTAAAAGTACTAAAAAATTGACCAACTTCTAAGGATTCTTTGGAAGTTTGCTCATTTTTAGGCCTTACTGGATACTATCGCCATTTTATTGAATAATTTGCTCACATTGTTGCTTCATTGACAAACTTATTGGAGAAAGGTGTCTCATTTGAATAGAAACTAGAGCAATAAAATACCTTTGATAAGTTAAAGGTGGCACTCGCTACTACTTTAATATTGCAACCGTATGATCCTAATCTCCCTTATATGCTTGACATTGATGCTTTTCACTTTGCTATTGGAGCAGTCTTTCAACAAGACTTTGATAGGAGCTTGCAACCTATGGCATATAAATCACACAAGCTTAGAAGGACAGAGTGCAATTACTCTACATATGATTGGAAGTAATTAGTAATTGTATATGTCACAAAGATGTGGTGATACTATCTATTAGAGAAGCCAATTGTTATTTGGATTGACCATCGATCCTTACTACATGATTTGCATCTGAAAAATATGAAATCGCTGCATCATCACTAAGAAGAATAATTGCTGCTTTTTGATATTCAGCTTGAGTACAAACAAAGGCGACAACATACTATGCCACATGGTTTATCACAGAGATCAAACTTGAAGGACAAATTAGAAGATAAGATAGAAGTTGCTACCATTAGTAGTATCATTTCAAATGTAACCAAAGAGATAGAATAGAAGAAAGTTATGCAACAAGATGTATATTTCAAGATGGTTAGTGATCGATTGAAGATGAATGATATATAATATTAAGATTACACTCTTAATGAAGGCTTGCTCTATTTCAAGAAGCAAATTTATGTACCTAACAATGCTAAATTTTAAATGTGCATACTTCAAGAGGAACATGATATCCCACTATCTAGACATCTAAGAGGAAAAAAGACCCTAGAATGAATTTGAAGTGTATAGTTTTGGATAGGTTTGAATGATGATGTTCAAGCCTTTGTATGCTCCTACAAGTCATATTAACATAACAAAGTACACAAAGTAGCATCTCCTAGACCATTGCAGCCAATTTTGCTACCTATGGTATGTTGGGAGTAGGTGACTATGAATTTCATTATATGTTTGCCATAAATGTCTCATAATTATATGGCGATTGTCGTCTTTGTGGATCGACTCTCAAAGCAACTTTATTTGGCTATAATGTGCTCAGATATTGATGCTCCAATGCTTGCATGAATCTTCTTTGATACCGTCTTTTGTCACCATAGATTACCTCATGTCATCATTTTAGATTGGGATCTACTCTTCACAAAAAGTTTTTAACAAGCTTTGTTCAAGCTAGTAGGCATATGACTTGTTATGTCTAAAGCCTTCCATTCTCAAACAAATGGATAAATAGAGCATGCAAATTGAACCTTGGAGGATATATTGATGATATTTGTGGCAATTCATCATAATGATTAGGATGAATACTTGACGCCCTTTGAGTTTGCTTACAATAATAATATTCAAGTAAGTATCAATCATTCACCATTTTTCTCAAACACCAGTCAACATCCAATTGCGCCATCTATTTTTCATTATCTCGTTGACACCAACAATCCGACAATAGAGGAATTTATACAATAGCTTACAATGACCTTATAAGAAGTACGACACCGCCTCTTTATTGCATAAAATCGACAAAAGTAGTATGTGGATAACCATTGGTAACATAAGACCTTTCAAGAAGGTGATCAAGTATTACTCTCCAATGCCAACTTGCCACTTGCTACATCAATCAAAATTCATAAATTAGCACCTTGGTGGCTTGGACCCCTCCATATTTTTGCAGTGATTTTTGATGTTGCATACCACATCGAGCTTCTGTCACATATTCAGGTCCATTTAATCTTCAATGTTTTGCAACTAAAGAAATTTCATACTAAGCCAAAGTACTTTTTGGATCGACACCAACCACAACCACTAGTTGTAATTGATGACCAACAAGAATATGAAGTGGACAATGTTTTGGAGCATCGCTACCTCCATCATGGTAATGGACATCTATAACTTCAATACAAAGTTCTTTGGAAAGGTTATTTCATTCACAATATAATGTAAAAACCTACAAAAAATCTCACATATTACCAAAAGACCATTTGGAGTTATGATTGAAAGCAAAATGAGGAAATTCCACATTAGTGGATGAGGATTAATTATAATAGGGTATAAATAAGTTAATTATATTAAAACCATGGAAGTTTTTAGAATTTGGATTAAGTTAGTGGACCGAGTAAAGTCTATCTTAGAATACTCTGGAAAGAATTTAAGGTAATTATTTAAGTAGGATCCACCATAGAATCTTCTAGAAGAAAACTTAGGACAATTATCTAAGTAGGGCCTACTATAGAATCCTCTAGAAAAGGAGTTTAAGGTGGTTATTTAAGTAGGATCCACCACTTAAGAACATTCTAGAAGATCTAGGGTGGTAGGATAAGGTATAAATAGGACTGGCCAGGGCCTTTTGGAGCATTTGGTCATGTATGGCTTTAGACCCTTTCCCTTAGTAAAGTTTGGTTTTGCATCTTTTTATTCAGATTTCTTCTGTTTTATTTTTGTTTGCTCAATTTTGTCTTTCATGTCCTATTTTGTTTAATTCCATTCAGTTTTGTTTTAGTTTATTTTGTCTTATTTTGTGAGGAGGCTTTATGTTGTTGTGGATTGGAAGGATCTTGGATTTTTGAGATAGTCTAGTCATGTTTCATTACTTCTATTTAAACTCAATCACTTAAAAGTTACTTTTAATTTAATTCAAAAAAAATGAAATGTAATAATATTCAATACAAAAAAAAATGGAGATGTGTGAAGGTGAAGAAGATCTAACTTTATATCATATTTTGATGAATTATTATAGTTTTAGTATTAGTATATGTATTTGCTAATATTTTATATTCTTCTCCTTTTTCTTATCATTCAATAGTAATATACTTATTATTACGGATATATATCTATTGTAATTATTACTTAGATAATATGATTAATTTCATAATACTTTCTAAAAAAACTTACCATAAGCTTCCTAGATGATGTTTTGACTTTATATGTGTTTGTAGTGGATTAGTAGGTTAGAAACTTAGATAACAAGCTAATTATATGTCACATGTGTTAGTAGCTTATGGAACAAGCTAATTATGTGGCACCTATATAGAAAACTTACCTTGGAAGTTAAGATACATGTCATGCAAAGTCAATCCATATTTGGAGGTCCTATAGAACATCGCCACATAGATCCTAAGTAGATAGTATATATAGAGGCAAGAAAAAAACCTTCTTAACTCTTGTCAACTCTTTTCTTGCTTCTAGTATAGTTTTAAGAGTCTCTAGTTTCTTTGTTTTTTGGCAATAGCCATTCCAATTTCTTTTTTAATATACATACTTCTCTATTTCTATTTTTTCATATTTCTTTGAAAGAGTTTCACTTGTATTAAACAAAACCATCTTTTTTATTTTAAATGAAAAAAATAAAGGATAATATTATATTTTCTAATAACTTATAATAATATTAATTAATAAAATTAATAATAGTAATAAAAAAACTTATTAAAGATTAAAAAATAACTAATAAAATTTTATTTTAAATTGCTATAATATGTATCTATCAATTTTTTTTTCTAAAATCTGAAATAAATATTTTTAGCGCATTTATCAAAAAAAAATATTACATGAAGATATATATGCAAAAAAAGTATAAAACAACATCTCTTATTTTAGAAGAATAAAAATATTATATTTATAATATTATATTTAATTGAATATATTATGTATACATTACTTATTTTATTTGAATTCTTACATAATATAAATATGTACTTATATTTATAAAGCATTTAAAGCACAAATTTGTGTTTTAGAACTTACAAAAAAAAATTAGTTCCTTTATTATTAAGAAAGATTAAAACTATTATTATTTATGTTAATATTATCACATATGATTCCAAATGATTTTATTGAAAAAACAACAATCTCATTGAAAAGAAGTGGCTTAACCATATATATCAACACTAGTAATTACTACAAAAAGAATAGTTATTTAGAAATAAATAAAAGTACAAAAATTTGATAAATTCTTTTGGAAAAGCTTTTTAATAGCTTCATAGAGGTCAATTTGATTTTACAAGTATTTATAGTTGATTAATAGGTTAAAAACTTGGCTAGTAAGGTGAATACTTATTACACATGTTGATTATTTGTTTTATAAATTGACCTAATATTGCACATGTTGGGCACTTGTAGTACAACTTGGCCATATGGCGCACATATTAAAAACTTGCCTTACAAGTTAGACATATGTCCTACAAATCAAACATGTGTTAGATGATCTATAGAATTTTGCAATGTAACTCCTTAGTTAGATACTATATATGGAAGTAAGAGCAAGACCTTCTTCATTTTTATTAACAACTTTCTTGTTCTTAGCCTTATTCTAAGAGTCTATAATCTTCTTGTCTTTGGTAATAATCATTCTAATTTTAGTATTATAACTATCTTTGAGTGAAAATTTATTCATTTTTAGTGACACAAGAGTATATTGACACTTTGATTGTTTTGTGATTCATCTCTTAGACATGAAGGATAAAATATATATATATATATATTTAAAAAATATAAAGGCCATAGCATTATTATTAATTAAATATATTGACAAGACTAAGATGTTGGCATAGCAAAAAATTAAAAATTAAATATGTTGACTAGACTAAGATGTTGGTACAACAAAAAGTTAAAAATTAAAAAATTAAAAAAAAATATTTAATTATATATATATATATATATATATATATATATACAAACCATGTAAAAACTATCTAAATACCTAAAATAATACAAATGTACTTTTAGATTAATACTTGGATAAATTAATTCTACCTATTTATCCAATTTAGTTGCAAGTACTTAATAGCTACTTAGACAATTTTGCTAAGCTATTCAATATTATATTAGATAAGTTGGCAATATAATTGGAACCTTGCAGAAATACCCAATAAGACTTGACGCTAGTTATTTTAGTATTAGCCATTAGTTACTATGATTGAGATTTTATTAAATTATGATTTATATTCCATAAAATGATAGATTTAATAATATCTTAAAATTATACTATTAACATCATATAAATAATTGTTTTAAATTCTATAAAAATAAATAATTTATTTATATTTATATTAAATTTTTAATTCTTAAAAATATATTAATTAATTTTAATGCAATTATAATAAATAAATAATCCAATAATTTTATTTAGCTTAATATAAGAAATAATTATATATATATATATATTTAATTTATTTATTTAAAATAAACCTTAATTTTTGAATTTATATATGAAATCTTTACAAAAAATTTAAAGTATTAAAAAAGATTTTTTATAATATCTAAAGTTTAGGAGATTGCTAATGCAACTATAGTTTTGCTATTACCACCATAACCCCTCAACCATCACATTCCATCTTTATTTAATACCTTATAAAATATTTGGTTTAATATAATTTTTAATACAATAAAAATATTTAAAAAATATGTTGCATAGGTAGCAAGTTGCAATGGCATTAAAAGTATCCAAAATTTAGCAAACTTAGTACTTACATATTAAAATACTGAAATAGATTAAATATAGATTTTTTGTTTAGTTTGAACAAATTTTATGATTAATTTTTTTAACAATTATACAACTAAATTATAAAGTTGTTTTTACAATAAAATATCTATATTGAAATCAATACAAATTTGATACTCTATACATAGAAAGAGAGATATTAGCTATACATACCAAATAACTTATTATTAAATCACAAAAAAATCAATCAAGTTAATGAATCATTTGAATAATAGTTTATAACCAAATTGTAAAATAAGAAATGATATATTTGGACTTAAGTATTTAAATGAGTATTTTTTATTTTTTTAATGTTTAAACTCATAAATCAGGTTATATTCAAATAGAATAGAAATACTAACTACAAAAATGAATAGTTTTCTATTTTTTTCAATTTAAAATACATACTATATATATATATATATATATATATATATATAAACTATTGACCTCCAAAATTTTTAATAAAAACATTGTGAACCGATGAGGGTTCCTTAAATTGAAGTTCAATGATTTTATTCACGGATTATGCTGAAATTGTAAAATTGAGTTACACAGGTAAAGCCCATAAAATGTTTGATAAAAAATAAAGTTTCATTTTAACCAACATATCCACACACATATGCACTCATACATGGAATCAGATAATTTTTATGATGTTAACTAAATTCAAAAAATTCACACACAAACACACAGTTTTTATCAAATTTTGTGTGCGCCAACACCGTTATCCAACCCTAATTACCGCGACATGGGACGCTGGGGGTAGTCATGGTGGCCGTGCGCGGCAAGACGCGGCATCCGGCGGCAGTGGCGCGGCAGCCAAGGGTTTAAGGGAAAGAGAATTCGAGAATGAGAACGACGACCGTCCTCCTCACCCTGTCTCCACCGCTGAGACAGATGCTACGTCCACCAGTTTGCTTCGATTCATCACTGGCAGGGTGCGACAGATTCATTGCCACAGCGGAGTGCATCGGGAGATTTTTCACATTTTTTTTTTTTTTAATCTCGTGGTATGGCGGTGAAGAAGAGAGCGGTGGATCGGGAGACTCTGGGTATGAGTTTGAGCTTCAGGAGTTGAGGTTTACGAATTCTTCAATACGTCGTCATTTTCGCTTCATTGGCTTTCAGGTTTCCAGATTGCTGAGTGGTTTGTATCTCCGCGTACGTGAATTTTGGAGCTTTAACCTAATAAGTGTACAACTTATAGGAGATTGAGAATTTGGGGTTTTTGCAAGTTTCTTAATGCATACTTCGTCTAGGGTTTCCATTTCTGATTTCTCGTGCACGCATTCTCTTCTTTAGATTGAGTTTTAGAGCGTTGCGGTTGTGGCTTCATTATCAGTCACTGTTTCTGTATTGCTCGATTACATTATTTTGAAGTATTTGCGGGTTATTAAGATCGATTCTTGGGCTAGTTTAGCGGGTACGGTCTGCGAGTGCATTTCCACCAGGGAATCATGGTGCTTCGGAGTCGTGGGGTTAGTTCACTATTAAGGGCCGTGGATGCTGCCGCTAGGCGTCGGAGGTATGTGCCATCGCCGGCGTTGCGAAGTGTTTATTCCTCTAGCAAAATCCTGGATGAAGGTACACTAAAACCCCGGGGTTTTGGAAGGAATGTCTCGAACTTTTCCACGATTAGCGAACCTGTCCTAGTAACTGTTCCGGAGGTACCTGCAGCGTGGCGAACGTTCCCTGCCAGTGGCCATGTTTTTCAAGAAGAGGCGGAAGTGGGAAATATGAAGATGAGCTTTGAGACAGGGAAGCTGGCCCGATTTGCGTCAGGGGCTGTTGTGGTTGGAGTTGGTGAGACGAAAGTTTTGGTTACAGTGGTGGCCGATTACAAGTTTGATGGAGGCAAGGACTTTCTGCCCTTGCAAGTAGAATACCGTGAGAAGCAATATGCTCAGGGAAAAATTCCGGCCACCTTTATGAGGCGTGAAGGTGCGCCCAAAGAAAGAGAGCTTCTGTGTGGTCGTCTCATAGACAGGTCGGTTCGTCCACTTTTCCCTAAGGGTTTTTTCTATGATTCTCAGATCATAGCAAATGTGCTATGTTCGGATGGTGACCAGGACCCTGATGTCCTTGCTGTCAATGCAGCCTCAGCAGCTCTAGTGATCTCAGACATTCCTTGGAAAGGTCCAATCGGTTGTGTGCGAATTGGTAGAGTGAAGGGAAAATTCATCGTCAATCCGAACATGGATGAATTTAGTTTGAGTGACTTGAATCTGGTATATGCATGCACAGCAGAGAAAACTGTGATGATTGAGACGCAGGCTCGTGAGATTACAAACCAGGATTATGTAGCCGCTCTGCATTTGGCTCATGCCGAGGCTACTAAGTTGATCCCACCGCAATTAGAGTTGGCTGCTAAAGTAGCTGTGCTGAAGCGGCCTCTGCCAGTACTCACTGTTCCACCTGAAGTATTAGAAAAGGTCAGATCTCTTGCAAAGATTGCTATTGAGGCTGTGATGGGCAATCCTCAATTTGGCAAATTTGAGCGCGGACAAACTTTGGGAGCGATAGAAGAGGAGGTGAAGAACAGATTGATCTCCGAAGGTGACGAGGTATCTGTAAAGCTTTTGCCGTATGCATTTGATGCAGTGAAGAAAGAGGTGCTGCGGCGGAACATCTTTGAGAAAGGTATGAGAGTGGATGGGCGGGGTCTTAACCAAGTGCGCGAATTGCAGTGCGAGGCTGGAACGTATCCGGCCCTTCATGGATCCTCCGTATTCTCTAGAGGCAACACACAGGTTCTGTGCACAGTCACCATAGGTGCTCCTGACGATGCCCAACGTTTAGATTCTCTTGTCGGAATTGATCGAAAACGATTCATGGTCCATTATAGTTTTCCTCCCTTTTCTATTAACGAGGTCGGGCGTACAGGAGGCCTAAACCGACGAGAAGTTGGCCATGGTACACTAGCAGAGAAAGCATTGGTTGCGTTGCTGCCACCAGAGGAAGACTTCCCATACAGTGTTCGTGTCACTTCTGAGTGTCTGGCATCGGATGGGTCATCTTCCATGGCCACGGTCTGTGGTGGAAGTCTGGCATTGATGGATGCAGGTATTCCATTGCGCTCACATGTGGGTGCTGTCTCAGTTGGCCTGGTGAGCGTCAGTGATCCTGAAACTGGGCGCGTAACGGAGTATCGAATTCTCACCGATATTTTAGGGTTAGAAGATCACCTTGGTGATATGGATTTCAAAATTGCTGGTACTAAGAAAGGTATCACAGCCATTCAGCTTGATATCAAACCTGCGGGCATTCCACTGCACATCCTATGTGAGGCGCTGGAGCCTGCATTAGTCGGTCGAACACAGATCTTGGATTTCATGGAACAGGTCATTAGTAGCCCTCGGGATTCTACTGCCCGAGAGAATTTGCCGCGCAGTGGAACAATGAACATACAACAGGACAGTATCGGGCGCTTGATAGGACCTCAGGGTTCAAACATCAAGAATATTCAGGTACCAAAGGATACTCACTTCACAGTGCAAGTTGTTGGATATTTTCACACCCATTCTCCACAGACGGTTCCTGTTTTCTCCTTTTTCTGTTCTCTAAATTTCATGCATGATGGCATTGGTTTGAAATTTACCCTTTGTGTGGTATTTGAAAGAACGAAAGCTGCGTCAAAGTTTTTGATCAGGTTATTAATGTTTTTGATGTTCAAAGCCTGCTGTATTTCTAATACCGGTCGCAGGAGATTTGGGTAATTTCTTACAAATCGCACATTTTAGATGAGAATTGTGGTAATTAATTACATTTTAGTGGTAATTGATTTTGGCACGAGTTTTTGTTTTTGATGTGATTCTCTTGTCTGGAACAGAAAGTTTCTGACGCACGTATAAACATATCGGGAGATGGAGTTGTGACGATTTTTGCAAGAGATCAGGCCTCGTTTGATCTGGCAAAGCAGATGGTTGAAGCATCAGTAGGGAAGGAAGTGGAGGTGGGGGGCACCTATTCAGCTAGAGTGGTGGCAATCAAGGACTTTGGGGCTTTCATGGAACTTAATGGAGGTTATCAGGGTTTGCTTCATATCTCAGAAATCGCACATGAGCGCATTGAACGCGTATCAGACTATCTTTCCATTGGACAAGAGTTGTCCGTTGTCTGTATTGGTCGTGACCTGCGTGGCAATCTAAAGCTGTCTCGGAAAATGACTTTACCCTTAGTTGTGCCAGAAAATGCCACTCAGCCACCGATTCCTGAATCTACAGTCCCGAGGGCACAAGCTTCTAAAATCAAGCAGAATGTGACCGGGTCATAATTTCTCGTTTCATTTGCCTTAAGCATCATTAAGACACGGGTGGTTGATTCGCTGGATGCCAACACCTAGGTTGCCAGATCTGGGCCTTTAAATCCTGAGATGGATAATGGACATCCATGTTCAAGCGTGTCTCTTGCAGGTCAGGAATTTGAAAAGGAGTCCTGGAGACGTTTTAGGGTTGCATGAGCACTTCCAGCAAGTGTGCTCCAACCTTCTGGTTTTTAAGGACCATGGTTGCAAAGCTAATTTGAACGACATTCATCTGAAGACAAGTGTGATATCAGATTGGTTTACGGCAATCCAATTTAGAAATTTAAACTCGTTTCCCAGCACAATTCTATGGTCACTTGGGATCTACCTATTGGAGGAATGTTCCTTGAAGCAATCTCATGATCAGCTGGTTAGTGTTTGGTCTATGATGAGCTCGAGTTTATGTAGCGTATTATTTTTGAGGCGGTTGCGGATGATGAAAACCTTGTGGTGCTCGCCCTGGGTGTGCGGTATAGTAAGCGCTGAAAAAAGACATGTAATTGACGTGTCAAGTTAGGGGATGATGAAAATGAGTGCAACCACTGGGGTAAACAGTGGTGCACAACAGGCTTCGTTTGACTTGAATATTTTTGCAATCCTTTGTTGTGTGGAATTCTTGGGTTTAATCTCTTAATTTTGTTAGTTCCAGATAGCTAAGGTTTAGTGCAATGAGTGAGGTCTGTGTGGTTAAGCGACGTCCTCGTAACATTAGTTGAATCCAAACACAGTTAGGTTCCTCTTCAGTTCGGTTTGCTTCCTTGTTTGTAAGCACCAAAGTCATAAACGGTCCAATGTTGGTTGACAATTCGTACAGATTTATGTACAGGAGGGGGAAGGTTACAGCGCATGAATGGATACATTTTCTCATTATTATACCAAAAATAACCGTAAAAGTACATGGAGTTGCACACTCTACGCCTCTCATTTGGACGACGTCATCTTACAATCTGCCAACAACTCTTCCACTGCACGTCTTCCTGATACCAGTGCAGCGTCGAAGGTTGAAGAATAACGATGATCCCCGCAAACATACAGGCCTTGCTCAACCCTTGGGTTCTTAAGCAACATTGTTGGCGGGGCCTGATAAGGTTGAGCTAGGGAAATGCGGTATGTCCTAAGGTGCTGCCATGAATCGACTAATTGGGGTCCGAACCACGAGCGAAGCTCGGCCCGCACAGTGCCTTCCAATTCTGAGTCGGAAGTGTTTTCATGAAGGCCCAAAAGAGAAACCGAGACGAGGGTCTTGCCTGCAGGAGCATACGATGGTGCCACGGTTGTGGGAAAAAACATGTTATTTATGATCCCATTCTTTGTCCCGTTGAGAAGCAGGATGGGCTCGTTAACAGGTGAAGAATCTGCAGAGAAGTACAAGCAAGTCGTGCTGCGGGGTGGTTTCTCCACAGAAGGAGTGGTTGGAAGCTTCTCTCCCAACAACCGAGCTGCCTCTGGCCCCTCAGTAGCAACGACCACACCGTATTTAGCGCTGATCCCTCGTCCGTTTTCCAGCACCACTCCTGAGGTGACTCCTTTGTCATCTTTCTCCAACTTGGCAACACGTGAATTTAGCAGAACTGAACCCTGGGGAAGTTTGTCTGCCATTTGTTGAGGAATTGCGCCAATGCCAGCTGCTGGAAGAGTGTTTGATCCTAATGCCAAGCACTTGAAGACAAACTCAAATAGCCTGGACGTGGTCTGCAGTTCCCTGTCGAAGAAAATCCCGCCAAAAAAGGGGCGGAAGAACCGATCAACCATCGCCTCAGAGAACCCCTCTGATTTGAGCCTGCTCAGGATTGTCGTCTCCTCGGAAGACAGAATTTCGTCAACTGGTTTAACAGCTGCTCTTATCCTAACAATCCCCACTATCACCTTATCTATCGCTGATCCAATAGGGTTAAACAAGGAACCCAAACCGTCTGTAAAGTGACGGATAGGATCAGCAACTCGATGGAATGCGCCGTTGAACCATACCAGAGCTCCCGCATAAAATGTTTGTAAGTTTAGAGCTTCATAGTCGAGTACCTTCTGTGCTTCCGGGTAAGCGGTGATAAAAATTTGAAACCCTCTGTCCAGCAAAAACCCCTGGTATGAATCCGTCCGCACTCGGCCCCCTACTCCGTCCGAACCTTCCACCAGCAGAAACGGAATCCCGTCCTGTGCACATTGTCTTGCTGCTGCTAAACCCGCCAACCCAGCTCCCACGATCACCACTCCCGTCTCAGTCCCGCCCCGCTCTGTATTACCACTGTCACCATCTTCCGATCCGGTAAGTTGTTCAGTTGCAACACTTGCCCTAACTTCAATTCCAGTTCTCTGGCGCCTCATCGGGCATCCCCGAAGGCTCTTGTAATCAACTGTCATAAATAAACCTCCAGGTGAGTTGGTGGAACTGAGTCCAACCGTGGCATTGCGGAGAATTGGCTTATTTTGTAGAGCTCTAACACTGATGTTACAAAGTCGTGTCGACGAATAATTTGTTGGGCTGGAATTGTTATTGCCAGTAGAGCAGCCCTTGAAAGCAAGACTCAACTGCACCGCAGACCCGTGTGAGATGACCATCGTGGCTTCCATTACTTGAACACGAGCTGCTGCCTGCGTAACGAACGGCGTCAACAGTTGCCGTAACTACACTCGATCACGACCAGCACATCACACCACATTCGCAATCATTCTAACGAAGAAGAAAATGCACAACAGAGGGAACAAAAAGCTCTACCACACAACTCCACTACCGTGAAGTGTAAACCCAAATCTCTACACGCGAGACACCGAGAAGCTCAATCAACCCAAACAATGCACTCCTCCAATACCTTTTTCTCTTTTTTAAAAAAAATAAGAAACTACAGAGTCCCGAATTCGGAATTCCAAATCCACTTCCGAAACCTTCCCGTGCGAGCTACGAGACGCTTATTGGCACCATCCCCTCGAACCTGCTCCACCCAAATCACATATCCCACAGCCCACGTCCTCTCAGCTGCAGAGGCTGGGCTGCAGAAGCAGGAGTGACGCGACCAAAGTGGATCAAAGGAAGTCTGTGTACCCAATACACGCAGCGTGGGCAACGTGGGAGGCTACATGAAGCCAGCGAAATTGCAGGCGAGAGAAAGAGCGAGCGAGAGCACCAGAACACACACACACCCACTCAGTGATTGATTGCGGTGTAGCGGAGTGATGCGATGCGATGCGGCCATAAGGGCCGTGGGGTTGGTGATAGGGGGTAGCCGTGGCGGTGGTGGTGGGGGGGGGGGTGGGTGCCGCGGAGGGCAACGAATGGCAGAATGGAGATCGTTATCTAAATGGGGGTTATCCAGATGGAATGGTGCCTTCCTTCAATCCTTCCTTTCCTTCCTTCCTTTCCCACTCCCCATCTATCTGTCTATCTATGCTTCCTTTCTCTAACCCCCCTTCTTTCACTTTTTTCAATCTCTCCTTTCACTTCGGTTTTCTGAGTTGGTGTTTTGCCGATTTCTCCATGTTTTCTGTGCTTCTTTGTGTGGTGTCTCCTTTCACTTCGGTTTTCTGAGTTGGTGTTTTGCCGATTTCTCCATGTTTTCTGTGCTTCTTTGTGTGGTGTCTCCTTTCACTTCGGTTTTCTGAGTTGGTGTTTTGCCGATTTCTCCATGTTTTCTGTGCTTCTTTGTGTGGTGTCTCCTTTCACTTCGGTTTTCTGAGTTGGTGTTTTGCCGATTTCTCCATGTTTTCTGTGCTTCTTTGTGTGGTGTCTCCTTTCACTTCGGTTTTCTGAGTTGGTGTTTTGCCGATTTCTCCATGTTTTCTGTGCTTCTTTGTGTGGTGTCTCCTTTCACTTCGGTTTTCTGAGTTGGTGTTTTGCCGATTTCTCCATGTTTTCTGTGCTTCTTTGTGTGGTGTCTCCTTTCACTTCGGTTTTCTGAGTTGGTGTTTTGCCGATTTCTCCATGTTTTCTGTGCTTCTTTGTGTGGTGTCTCCTTTCACTTCGGTTTTCTGAGTTGGTGTTTTGCCGATTTCTCCATGTTTTCTGTGCTTCTTTGTGTTGTGACTCATTTTTCTAGAAATTTTCAGTTCAATCGTTGTCAAATTCTTCTTCTTTTTCTTCTCAACTTATTTTATTTTTAGGGTTGTTCAAAAACATCATTAGAAACTTGTCGCCTCTCCATCTTGTAAAGTTTTAAGAATGAAATTCTTGAATTCGTTGGATGTTGTTGATATATATATACATATATGTATAGAAAAATGTTAAAATAATTCACTCATTTACTAAATTGATTCATTGTATTGTAACCATCATTAGAAAAATGGATCACCTCCAAAAGCCATCATTACAATCATGGCCTTCATCACTACTTTCCTTCTCCCAAGCCTTCTTTATTCCAAAAAATCCCCCCTCCCCCTCTCCCTTTCCATGTTTTCAGCTTTCATCTGCACTCTCTTCATTCTTTTCCTTTCCAATTGTGTAAGTCTCAATCTAGAGTTCTTCTCAACAATATTTTGAGAGCTGTACATCTACCTCTTTTGTACTTAGCTTACTTGTCATGCCTAGTGCTATATTGTTGTCACTCTCCTATCCCTTCATTTTTCTAAAGAAGCTGCTAATTTAATTAACATTCTTTTTGTTGTATCAATTATTATTATGTGGTTCAATTTGACTTCTTTTTTTCTTTTCTTTTCTTTTATTAGTATTTTTTTTTTTTTGCCATGAATAGAGACTTCAATTTTTTATCATGATTTATATGGACTTTTTTGGTTAAATGTAGTTACTTTGGAATTGGGATTATCTTTGTATTTGGAAGTAGTTATTTATATATTATATAAGCATCTTTTATTTAGAAGGTGTATTGTGACAAGATAAGTCTAATTGTTGCATTGTGTTTGATTTTATATGTGAATATGATTCTTACATGTCATGTGGAATTTTTGAGTGAAATTCTTTTGATTTGATATCTTCTTATGGTGTTCATGAGAGTGATTTGGATTGGACTCTTTGTTGATTTTGTTATGTATTTGTCTTGAATTAATATCTTTAAACATAACTCTACAAAGTCATATTTGTGAAGTTGTCAATTTGGTTGTATGTTTAGTTTGTAGGTTGTCACATCTTGATAAATAGCAATGTGGATGCAAGTTTGATGTATGTTGTGAGTCCTCTAAAGCTTGAATTTTGGATAAGTATCTTTTTTCATCTTATCAATGTATAATTGACTACAACTCAATCTTAGCATTATAATCCTTCTTGAGTTTAATAAACTCAAAATATTATGAGATCAATTCAATATGAGAGTTGTCTATAGTTTAAGTTTACATTTTCTATTGCTACTAAATAAAAATAAAAATTCTACCTATGCAATCTAACACTACAATTCAACTAGGATCTTAGTTCCATCTTACCACCCCAAGAACTTTAAATGCTCCTTCCAAGTTTCACAAAAACTCTTTAAGACTTAAAAACCTCGTAAAAGCTTCACATAAAGAATCAAGTCTACATCTTACAATTAAGACCTCTTCCATAATTCTATGTTCCCTTTGGAAATGAGGAATGCTTTCTTAGAACACCTTACAATTGTCCTTCTAAGATTCTTTACAAATTCGATGAGCTACTAATTCTTCGATCTTGCTACTCTTGATTTAAGGAGAAAAGCCTTATCATGGTTGTCACTCAGACATGCACGCCAATGATATTATATGTGCTTTTGGATCCAACAAATTTGAATGTACATTGTAAAGACTTCACTGAGAGCTTATATAGAATAAATAAGTTTCATGAAGAACTTTTGACTAAGGTTCATACAATTGGAAATGAAATAAATGAAAGGGATTAGCATGAGAGTTAAGAATGGAAGGAAGTAGGGGGATGGATTTTAGAATAAAAAAAACTAGCAATGAAAAAAACAAAAGTTCAGAATAAAGGGCGTTGAAATGATGGCTATAATTATAATAATGGTTTTTGGAGATGATCCATTTTTTTTAATGATGGTTACAATAAGATAAGTTGATTTAATAAATGAATGGATTATTTTAATAATTTTTTATATATACTTATAAGTTTTTTTATGTAATAATATTGAAAGATTTATGATATCTAGATTTGAGTAGATTTTTGTTAAATGAAATTTTTGAAAGATATTTGAGAATTATTGAAAATCAACCTATTCCAAGATGCCACCAAGAAGGTAGAGAGAAAATTTTCTTAATTAAAATAAATTAAATATATTATTTTTATTTATTTTATATTATGAATCATATTATCTATTCATCTTTTAAATTCAAATATATTATATATTTAAATATGTGCTTACAAGACCATATACAAATATTGAGTAGGTTAAAATTGAATTGTAATATATATATATATATATATATATATATAAAATATAAAATTTTAAAATAATATAAATACAAAAATATATTCAATCTTGTATGCATTTTTGTATTTATAAGCTTAAAACTTATTATCTAAGATTTGGAAAAGAACTTCATATAAAAACTTACTATGAAGTTTTAATGATTTTTGAAATAAATATAAATAAGTTAAAAAATATTCTAGAAGTTTTAAAATATTATTATTAATTTGATTTTAAATTTGATGTAAAGAAGTTACACACATGTTATTATAAAAAAAATTTCTTATAATAATAAACATCAAAAATATTTACTCAAATATGTATTATTGAGTATTTTTTCCAAATTTAAATACACCATAAATATACTCTATGTGAGATATTTAATTTTGATTTTTAAAATTTAAAATTTAGATAAATCTTTGTTCATATTGACTAAATTATCTATTGATGAGCATTATATGATTTTCTTAGAATTAAAAATTTCAAAACATGTTGATATATAAATTCTAGAATAAAAATTTCTTTAAGCGCTAAATTCTACAAAAGTTTAAAGAGTGCTATGCCACATTTGTTTTGATAGATGTTGTAAGTATGGCAATCAACCTAAAGTTTTTGTTTTTAAATTTTTTTTTATATAGATTTTTTTATTATTTAAAAAATTAAATAAATAAAATATTTTTTAAAAAATATTTTTATTAATTAATATTTTTTATTTTTTACTTTTTTTCTATATAAAAAATTTATTTTTATGTTATAAAAAGAAAATCATTCAAAGACATGAATCACAAAGAACAAAGAATCAATATATTCTTGTGTTACTATAAAAGAGTAGATAATAACTCAAAAATAGTATAATATTAAGACTATAATAACTATTGTTAAATATAAAGCATTGGCAAGAGTGAAAAAGACCTCACTCTTGCCTCCATATATACTAACTAGGATCTATGGGGCAACATTCTACATGACCTTTGATATATGCTTATCTTGCAAAACACATGTCTAACTTGCAAGATAAGTTTCCTAAATGTGTGCCACATAGCTAACTTGTACCATAAGTCATCAACATGTGCAATACTTGGCTAACTTGTTGGCCAAGTTTTTAACCTACCAATCACCTATAATTATGTAAAAAGTTGAATTTGCATCTATAAAGATTCTAAAAAGTTTTTCCACAAGATTTTATCAATTTTATTTACTTCTATTTAATTCTATCTAATTCCTTTAATCTATGTAAATATGTATGTCCATGACACTTGTTAAATAAGCACTTACAAAATACATCCAAAGATATTTTAGATTTTTTGAATATGTAATTTTAGAAAAATATTCTATAGTACAAAAGGTTTTAAAAGTAAACAAAAAAGCATTGTTCATGATATAATTTTATTGTTTTGCAAGATTTTAATAATAAATCTACAAAAAATAAATCTATGTGAAATACATAAAACACCAAGAATACGAGAGTCCTGGGAGGACACCCACACAGAAGTTCGTCCGCCACGTCACACCCATCGGAAAGGGAGTCTCAAACCCAGCCAAGCCAGGGCCGGAAGGAGGGAGAGAGAGCGGGACCCATCCACGCTGGCCTAACTCGGAGTGAGCGGAGCGAAGGGACGCAAATCCAGTCACTTGTCGTGGCGGCCACGTTGGCAAGCCACGTCAACCGGGAGCTTGAGAAAACGCATGTGTGAAAGGGAAGACGAAAGAGGAGTGGTTGGGGAGGGTAGCACCCAAGCCCGTGGAAGACAATGGAGGGCGAAAAGGAGGGATCACCCAAACCCGTGGAAGGCAAGGCAAGGCGAAGAAGAGGGAGGTGAATGCAAGAGTGAGAGAGAGTGAGCCATGGCGGCTCTTCCCTTTCCTTTTACTTTCCTTCCTGAAACCTTATCCCGATGGGAGGGAGTTTGCTTTTTATTGCTTCCTGCTACTATTGCTCGCTCGCCGCAGAGGGCGACGCTCTTAGGCGCCACAAGTCTCTGCGCTACGTAAACGCAATTGGGTCCAAACCAAAACCAGGCTCTACCGACGCCTTATGGCTACTACTACTACTACCACGATCACAACTCTGCCTTGAAACTGTTACTCGCCATCGTGCCTCTATTGCCGAGGGAGGAATCATCAAAACCAAAACCTCTGAAAAGATATGGCAGTTCTGAGGTCAGGGCTCTTTCTCGCACCTCCAGCGTCGCTCTCCTCACACAGCGCCGGCGCCATTCGAGATGACTCTGGACGGACAAGTGTTTCCTACTGCGGAGGATGCTTGAGTGGCAACGCCGGAGATGTGAGTGAGAGGTTGAATCCTGGTGGGTTGATTATTGGGAATGGCGCTTGTAGTCGAGGTAGGCTCGTGGTTGTTGGTAGAGCCGGTGGGTCTCGTCCTGCTGCGGGGGCCAGACGGCCGCGCCCGCAACCGAACAGGCGTTCCGGAGCGAAGGAGCCTCAGGATGAGGGTGGACCGCTGCTTAATGGCGACATCAGGTGGGTTTTTGGTTGCCGTGCACGCTTGGTTGCTTGTGAGTGGCAGCTGTGTGCAAGTTTCTTTTGGTTTGGTGTGCAACGAGGGGGACATTTGCAGTCAATTCCGATCCTACTTCTCACAATTAGGATGGATTACAATGCAGAGTTCCCTCTGTTAGGCTCCTCGACGAAGAACAGAACATGGTACGTGAAATTGTCTAAATTTCCAGCCATTTGTTCTCGAAGGTTTTATCGAGATTGAGCTGCGAATAGTGTCGCTCGTAGATATCAATGGGGGTGTTAATTCGAAGGCGGATGAACCCTTACAGTTTTGGTCTTTGTTACGACTGTTTAGCATAGAAAAATACTCACATATATTCTTTGCTACAGGTTGGAGTGGTTCCAACAGCCGAAGCACAGCTACGGGCAAGAGATGCTGATTTAGATCTTGTAAGAGCTTTTCTCTTGTTGGGGTTTAAATCGTTCTTGGGTTAACCTTTAGGAAGTGAAGTGAACCTGGAGTTGGGCGGAAATATGAATGTCAATTGGATTTTTCGATGCATTTTGGAATGCACTTTTAGGGTCATGGTAAAACAGTTAATTGCTTTGGGGACTTGTTTTCTGAGTCCCTTTTTGGACGCTCTTAATTTAGCGTCTGCGTGGATTCATGACCTACCACAATTTTGTTTGCCCTAATACAGTAGTCTAGGTTTTGAGGTTTTGAGACCAGAGGAAGTTGAAGCTAAACGTTGTCTCACACTCTTGCAGGTAATGATAGCTCCAGATGCAGACCCCCCTGTGTGCAGAATAATGGATTACAGGTAAGTTTGCAAGATTATCAGACTGATGCAATCTCTTTGTTAAAATGGGTTGTCGAAACATTTTGTTGCGTGCTTACTAAAGAGATTGTTTTATCTTTATACAGTAAGTACAGGTATGAAGCTCAGAAGAAGAAAAGAGAAGCTCAGAAGAAGGCTATTGGTAATTTCTCCTTGCTGTCATTGTTAATTGCCAATGGGTCAATTTTTCTTGTGATTATCTTGGGGTTTCATGTATGCTCTTAAACGCCCACATTTAGTTTTTCAATTTACTTTTTCTTTCGAATATGGAGATTGTGCTATCCGGTCGCTTGATCTTTGAAGTGACAGGTGATGTCGTGATATAAAGTTTGGTCATGTTGAGTAGAGGGTTTCGATAGATCAGAATCTTTGTGCAGAAGCTACTTGCATGCTTTGATATTTGCTTTTGGAAGCATAAATCCCACGACTCTGGAACATAGCGATAGCGTTGTTAGAAAAGCATCTGTGGTCATCGAGGATTTTCCTTAATTTTATTAAGCTTGGGGTATACTCATTTTGTGTGCACAAGGAGATATTATACCATTGCATTCTCATGGTTATGTTTCTGTTATTGCTCTGTGGTCTACAGCAAGTCGGCAGGATCTTAAAGAGTTGAAAATGAGGTATTTGCTTATGATCTAGCAACCATCTAATTTCAATCTCTCAAATCATCAGTGAAGTTTTTGGGTTACCCGTTGTTTTATCTGATGTGCAAAGTTAGAGCATCATGATTATAGCTTTTTCGCCCTTCTCATATTGCAACTATCATGAATACTAGTTACTCGTATACTATATAATAAGCGTAACTTAGTACCTGTGCTGTCCAGATATAACATTGATACTCATGATTACCAAGTGCGTCTGCGATCTGCAATGAAATTCTTGAAGGATGGTGATAAAGTAAGCATCTGCCATGTGATACTATATAGGTTCTGCATTGTTTGGAAAGTTATATATGAGTAGGGTTACAAGAATGTCAAAAACTTACTGGTGAAATGTGGGTCTGAAACTGGTTTAATTGCTCTACAGGTGAAAGTGGTCTGTCAGTTCAAAGGACGAGAGATGGATTTCAAGGATTTGGCTTTTAAGTTATTTCAAAAGTTTATAGATGATATCGGAGAGGTACATGTAAAAGAGCCCTTCTCATGTGATGCGCACTTCCGCTGTTACTGTGTAATCCTTCATCTCCTGTACGCTGTAAGACATTAACACATATATACTGTTCAATAATTGACATATTGTGGGAACGATTTGGTATTGTACAGTTGGGAGTTGTTGAGAGCAAAATGGCAATCGAAGGAAGACAAATGATAATGTTGCTGGGACCAAATAAAACTGCTGTTGCCAAGCTACAGCCTGAGAAAAGTACTGAGAAATCCAAATCTAAAGAGCAAGATAATGGAAAGCCCAGTTCAGAAAGCACAACCACTGTAGAACTCGAGACGGCTCCTGTATCTGACGATACCTGAATTTGTTAAGACACAGTTAGGTACGAGACGCCAAGTCGTCTAGTAATGAAGCTGCTATCCAGTGTCTGATAACTGCACATACAGTTAGATTGGTTTTTACTCATTTTTGCAGTTTTAATGTGATTGGTAATTTGTAACATCCGTTTGACCTCGGCGGTTTATGACTGCCCAATGTATTCACACACGCTCAATTAGCATAAGAGATTCAGTACTTTCGTCATCTTATTGACCATTTACATTGCTTACTTTCGTCTCGTCCCAGACATTGCAATCAGTTTATCTTCAACAGAGGATCCACGGACATTAGCTAACACTTGTGGTACATGCTGCTTCTCAAACTAGTTTATGTATTACACCATTTGGTAAGCGGACATGTGCTATAAAACCTGGCTGATGATCTGCAGAGAAATTTGTAGCTGAGACATTTGTAGTCTAAGCTTTTGGTAGATTGCTATTTCTGTGGATCGTCGGATTGGAATCTGGACGTAATGTTCCGAAATACCACACATTATTTAACATTCTATTGCCAATTCTCTAATCCCTTACAGTACCCGAAAACAGAATGTCTGGACTCAGATGGGAACTAATGAATACTATGGACCTAGTTTTTAGATTGGGATCGTCGTTCCCTTCTGAGTTGTTAACATTGATGTGTGTATAGATATATGTACGTATATATATATATATATATATATATATATTCTGTCTCTCACAGTAGATGGAAATATCTCTCTGTATATATATTCTCTCTCTCTCATCTCACAGTAGATTGATTTATTTTTTTGTCTTAATTTTTTTTATTGCAGAGTAACAAATTGCTTTTCTTACAAAAAATCCAAAACACATAGTAACAACAAATACATAATAATTGTCTAATTTTCCATAAAGAGCATTAATAAACAAAATCGTTTTTATTCTATAGATTATCTATTCTTAAAGTTTACAAATCAAAATCAATAAGGATATTTAACAAAAACAAACTAGACTAGTAAATTGTTTAAAAGAATTAGAATAAATAAAATAAAGTTCATGGTATATTATATGTATTGTGACTTATTATAATATCAAAAAGTAACTTTAGAAAAATTAAATTTATTAAATTGAATACCTAATCAAAATTTTAAATTCACAAGACCAATAATAATTCCAAATGATTAAAAAAAAATAGTCATTTGACAAATATATATACACACACACACACACACACACACATATATATATATATATATATATATATAATATTAAAAATTTCAAATCATGATCACAAAATTAATTTATTTTATTTTATTTTACTTCAATATATTAAGGAGAATAATAAAGCGACCCAAATTTTTACTAATGCAACCCACTTCATCTTAAGCATTATTGCACCCCTGGAGCTCCCATCCCTATTCCCAGCTATTTCCTATTCCCAACAGTTGCTGGAAATGGGGGCAGGAGGATGGAAATGGAGGTGATGGTATGAAATAGGAAAACGGTTGAGAATGGGGCATATGGTTGATTTAATAAAAATTTGGGTTGCTTTGTCAATTCTCTATGTTAATGTAGAAACCAATTTTCTCAAAAAGTAAAAGTATCAAATTTGTCAAATTAAAAAAATAAAGAAAATCAAATCAAATTAAAATTAGAATACAAGGCACTTAGACTACTATCTAAAAATAATGAGTGTTATCTATACTCAAATTCATATATTTTGAGAATTGTAATGTTTTACAAATTTTGCATTATAGAGTTATATTAAGTCATGTTATTGTAATTAGATTGTGATTTTCTATTCATTATAAAAATATTATAAAGATTCTTAACTTTTTTCTTTAGTTAGGTTGTTAGTAAGACATATCCAAAAAAAATAAGAACAATAAATTGTTTTATGTCAAAAAAGTAGCAATATTAATAGGTACTATAAATTTTTATTTTGCACAATTTAGTATCATTTAAGTTATGAAAGATGTTTAATTTTTATTTTTTTATTTTTTTTATTGCTATTATCTAAAAATATCTACTTGTAATTTTTTTTAAAGTTGACTTTCAAAATTTATGTTGGTGTTTTCAATTTAAAATAAATACTAACATTCATCAAACAAATGATTAATGCATCATGATGTACAACAATAGTTTTAAATCAATAAGTTCCATTTCAGAGAAATAAATAAATAAATAAATAAACTCTTACCGAATTTAGAACAAGCTTGAACCTTAGTTAATATTCAAAATTTTAAAATGCTGGTTTGTTTTTTTATTGATCCGATTTCACAAGTATTTGAATCCATAAAAATTTCATCTCATCACTGCTAATCCATCTTCACCCTCAGAAATATGTACATAAAACTTCCTGTGTTAAATTTACTTGTAATAGTCTATGAATACATGAAAACTAGACCGTGGCTTGAATAAAATACGATATCATTATGCCTGAGGTAGCAGGCGACCCCTTTTTCTGGTTCGTGAGAATTAGTGAAACATGCCAATCTTTTTAAAATAATCAGGACAAGAGGTTACAGAAACATTTGCGTGCCATCAGAAAAACCAAAATTATGATGACCCAAAGATCTCTGGCCACTTGAGGAGGGCTTTCTCTGCAGCATCTTGTCTAGCGAGTCTCTGTGATTTCCCAATCCCAGTGGACAAGCGGAACCCTTTCACATACACTCTAATTCTGCAGGATTCATTTGGGGTGTTCTGATTGTCAACTCCGATCAACCTGCATGGAATTCACCACCTCAGAGCTAAGCACAAGTGACTAGACTTTCAGGACATAACATAATTTAGTGTAAAGTTTCAGGGTTATTCACAGGATTTTAGTGGAACTGCTGGAGGATAATACAGCTATCGTTTACTTGAAGGGCAGGTTGTGGGAAACACTCACTTGTAATCTGGCTTCTCCTGCAATACCATTGCACATCGATCGTGCAGAATGGTCACTGGGTTCCTCGTTGGCTTAGCGAGGAGTAGGAGGGGTAACAAACGAGTCTCGACAAACTGTAAGGTACTTTCCAGTCCCTACCAGATGAAAGCATAAGAATGAATCAATCTCACAGATATTGCATTAACCACATAGAAACAAGACAGGAAGATTAAGTTGCTCATGTCCCGTCCACAAGAGTGTTACCTTTTCTACGTAGAGACCTCCAATGTAAGCTTCCAGAGTGTCTGCACAAGCTTTCATCTGTGGTGATACGCACGCAGAACCAGTCTTTTGGTTATGATTCATACACGAAAATAAGACAGGTAGATTAAGCCATACCTTCATACGCAATAAACAAAACTAGATGTCAGTTTCAGCAAATTAACCTCACCTGATTTTCTAAGAGAGCAGTTGCTGAAGCTTTTTTAGATCGAGAGAGGAGAGGATCACACAACACAAGCTCACGCAGATCCAATAATGTGCACCAAGCGCGAGCCAAGTTGCTATTACACACCTGCAAAGCCCAATCCAGCCTACAAATGTCATCCAATCACATAGCCAGTTCTTCAACCAGCTGTCAGACGTACTTCAAATGCTCAACAATCCTCTTTGTTACCGTATTAACAGTTTAAAAAATAAGCGAAATCTCATTATTTTAGCATCTAGCAAACAATTGGTCATCACGAACCTATGCCTTCACGAGCTAGGGCCAACTACCGACGACATCTTAATGAAGGCAAGTGCTAAGATAGCTCTAGTTAGGTTTGACCAATACCAGCTGTGACCTTCGTTCCGTTATTGAGCCCTGCGTTACATGTCAATATGTCAAGCTCCTCTTCAGATAAAGGATTCTCATAAAACATTCTACGCAGACTACAGGCATAGAAAAAGGTCATCAAAAAAAAAAAAAAAAAAGAAAAAGAAAAAGAAAAAGAAAAACTATAGGTAGGAAAATGCAGCAAGCGACGCACAGTTGACAGCAAAGGGTATTGGCGAATAAGGTGGGTGGAAGCGACAAGATTCAAGACTGTGTCTCCTATTAAAGCTAGCTTTAATCGAGCCTGCAATGGAAAGAAACAGCAGCTCGGTTAGAATCAGAGAAAATCACAGGGTAACTCGAGAACCATATTAGACCTGGGAGCAGAAATTACGTGAAAGACTGAGACGATACTATTTGAATGACAGGCTCATGATAGAGTAACACAAATCACCCCAACGGTGCACACTTTTTACAAATATTTCACCGGTGTGTTGTTAAAATAAAATAAAAAGTCAAAATCAAGGCTCTATGTTTACTGTTCTCTGCCTTCGATTCAACAAAGGGGGAGGACAACATAACATGAGTAATTAATCAACCTCTGCGTGTGCGTCAGCAAAAGTCATCAAGTTGTCTTCCACGGTTCCTGATCTTTGCCATGACATGAGAGGCTTCCTCAACTTTTTCTCTTTCACAGATTGTGGCATTTTGGACAAATAGTAGCTCTTATGAACCTGAAACATACTAGAGAGAGAAATGGCTGACCATCAGGACCTCGTTGACACGAGCCAAAAAAATAGAAAGACGTCAAACCAACATTGAATGTAACTCACGAGTGACAACTCAAAGAGAGATGGTGTAGATGAGGACCAAAATTCGCAAGAGAAGCTCCCGGGAATGGATACTACAGCCAAGCTTCTCAGTTAGTATCTGCAAAAACAGCCATGACTGCGTTAACTTCTACACATTAATACTAACCTTCACTACACATTGCAATTGAAGCTAGAGCAATAGGAGAGAAACTTTACGAGCAAAGCGACAGGCCTAAAAACCTGAACAATTGGTAAGGGTGATAAAAATGGGCCAAAGATTTTTTTTTTCCCGTCATTTCTTGCATGCCCTACTGAGACGCAACCAATGCAAGAAGCGAGGAATCAAGAGGTGAACCGGACCTGAAGCTGTAGATTGAAGCTCTGGGGGAGGGGCAGCACTTCGCATATCAAATCTGGAATCCGCCAAGAACACTCTGGTATGCCTGGCATTTGGGGCCACACTGCCAAAGTCTCCATACCATTGCTCGTTTCCGTAAAACTATCCAGGCCAGTCTGTCTATGGGAAGGCGCAGCTTGGCTATTAAAGAAGAGCTCATTACTCAGAAAATCTCTGCCACCAGATACTGTTCTCGTTTCTTCTACAGCTACGCTACTCAATTCTGAACGCGATTCCGCGCCACGGAATTCATTGAACCCGACGTTGATGACCTCTTGTGTATTAAGTTCCAAAGAATTTATTTCGGTCTCGATATCCAAGTCCTGTTCCTCCTGGCAGTCCAGGGAGCCACCAACTTGGGTATATAAACCCCTAGGCACCAAAACATTACCATTTACCTCGATCGCGAACTCTTTGCGCTGCGCTGCGCCCAATTCAAGATCTGCCACAGTACAATTGCGGCGGAAGGCATTGATCAATACAAGTCGACTAAAACTGAACACCAATATTCTCTACCATTCAATTGCAACGCACGTAGTAGTACCAAGAAATTGAGTGACAGCACTCCCATGATCGTAATCCTAAGAAGTTTCCTCATATACCCATCTCGGAGAGCGAAACGTACCATTGGAAACGACCGCATTTTTGGAAACTCGACGCAAACCAGGGCAGAGCCCGCTTCGCCGCGCTCTACCATACTTACTCCCACCAAACACAACCGAATTGCAAGTTCCATAAACATTCTCGGCGATGAGAGACACAGCTCCCAGCGTTACCAATTCCCCTCGGCCCACAAAAAGAATGTTGCATTCTCTGACGGCATGGAGACTAGTGCAGTGAAGCCGAGCAAGCTTGTAAACTTCCCCAATCCCTCTCCCGTACCGCTGAATCATGATGCCACGGCCACCCAATTACCCTAAAACAACCCTGAATTCCAAAAACTGTGGCAAATGCGGAATCTTCATGTCACAGTGGTGAATCAATCAGGCATTGAAACAGCGGAGCCACGACACCATCCCACCACGTCTACAGATGCGCGCCGCCTAGAAAACTGGTGGAAAAAAAGGGATGACAACAACAACGACAACAACAACGAGTGGATCCTGATTGCAATGAATGCCCAGTTTGAGAATGCAAGTGGAGTAAATGCAAAAGCAAGCAAGGATTAAAGTGCAAGCCCCCCAAACAAGTGGAGCGAGAAAGAGAACGAGGTGATGGAAAAAGGAGGCTGCTTTGTATGAAGAAGAGTGTCTTGCATCACACATTTTTATTTGCATCACTTTTTTATCCACCAATCTAGTTAACCTTGTTTTGTCTTGTCTTGTATAAGTAGTTCATCCTTCACTTCACTCCTTCACTTCACTCAGCTTTCACTTCAATCTCATTGCTCCAAGTTTCAATCTCATTTCAATCTCATTGCTCCAAGTTTCAATCTCATTTCAATCTCATTGCTCCAAGTTCATCACTTCACACAGCTTCACTTCAATCTCATTGCTCCAAGTTCATCACTTCACACAGCTTCACTTCAATCTCATTGCTCCAAGTTCATCCTTTACTTCACTCAGCTTTCCTACATTGTTGCCATGTTTTGATTGAATACAATGAGGAGATTCAGACTTAAGGTTTTTGGATGATATTTCAAAATATCACTTGATGCTTCATCAAATCACCTACCTTGCAAAGTGGATGATTTTTAAATCCAAATATCAAAAGGACTAGTGAAATATCAAATATTGCTTTGCTTGCCTTAACTCTCTTCCATCTTTGATTCCATACCAAAGGATAATAAAGTTTGAATTAGGAATAATAAAGTTTGAATGGTGATATTTTAGGAGGTGATATTTTGAGTGATCCGTGATATTTGGTTTTCCAAAAACCTTAAGTCTAAATTCCCGCAATGTTGTGAAATTTTTGGATTAGTGTCTTTCTTTACAATGTTGTTGTAGATTTGTTCTTCTTTGCTCTCTATTCTAATCTATCTAAATTTTAGGATTTTTGAAGGAAAAGTGGAAAAGTAGGCATCTAGTAAGAATTTGTTTACATTTACAAGACATTTTTTGTCAAGTTATTGAAAGATTTATATTGAAAAACTATATCATTTTTTATTTTTTATTTTTTGAATTGTTTTTACTTATTTTTGATTTTGTGATTTTTTCCATATTTGTGATTCTTTACACTTTCTTCATCTCTTATTACACAATTTATAATATTAGATATATTTTTTTTTTCTTCTTGGTTTATATAGTTTTATCTTTTATATATATAGGCCTAAATGCTCATCTTGCATTTCCACATATTTTGAATCAATTCACTTCTAAATTATCATTTTATATATTTCTTCTATCTTTTATTATCCAACTAAACATTTGAAAATGTTATATTATTACTTCTATTTGTTTCTCTTTAACTTTGTCTTTTCTTTAGAAATAACTTTGTGATTCTTTATTTTTCAAATTATATAGGTTTACATAAGAAAACACCTTATTTTTTTGGATCTTATTGGCTTCATCAAATTTAGGTATAACTCACAATCATTCTTCTACATTTTGGTTGTTTTAATGGTAGAAATGTTTACATTTATCTACTTATGAGAAACACTTGTATAAAAATATAAAAATACTAATTATATATATATATATATATATATATATATAAAAAAATATAATTTCTTATTTTTATTTTTGATATTTTTTTAAAAATTGGTTGAAATTTAAAAATATAATTTGTTCAAATCTGTTACTTGAGCTTTAGAAGCTCTAAGCATTCACAAAATAGAACTTGGTGATAGTCATGATTTCCAATAATATGCATTGATCTATAAACAAGCTATTTTGTTATTAAGATTTGAAATTACATGGAATCAAGCCTAGTACTATTTTTTCTTGAGATTCTATTATTTGATAATATTATATTCTATTCTACTAATTCTTGATTATCACTAATGTACTATTTCAATGTTTTAATATTGACCCTCTCTAGCCATACTTGAGAGGTGCCTTTGCATTTTGTGGTGGCATTGTCAATGTTGCTCTTATCTTTCCTCTCATTGCTTTGACCTTATACCGTTTAATCACTGTGATAGATATTAGATTGCTTTAATGGATTACAAATTGCTTAGGTGGATAATACAATCTCTACAAGTCTAAAAATATGGCATATGGTTGATGGTTTATATTTACAAATATGTATGTTGCAAATGAATGATATATAATGGCATATATAAAGTAGACACATTATTATCATTCTAATTATTAGTTGTTTGTAAAATAACTTGATTGATAATCTTACATGTAGTATTTGTATTGTAAAGTTTTTTGCAATAATTATATATGTATTATATTTATAAACCAATTTAAATCCTAAAGTAGCTACAATAAGCACCATATTCTTATCTATCTATTGATTTCTTCTATTAATATTTACAAGTACTATTCTAAGACTAAAATTTCAAATTATATTTTAAATTATATTTTTAGTTATTTTATAATTTATTATATATCTTTTTAATTATAATAATAGAAATAAAAATATCTTTAATAAAAAATAATCTACATTATAAATAGTATTAAAGAACTATTGAAGAAAAAACACTATGAAGTCACAACACTTAGTATTAACAAAGTTTCATAGAAAGAGAGTATGGAATAAGATATCACTTATTTCCAACACCCATTACTTAAGGTGGTGGCTGCTACCTTAATTGACAACTTCCATTGTTTAATGAATACATCCATCCAACTTTCTACCAAGACTATTCATTGTTATCTTATCTATTATAAAAATATACTTTTAGCATATTTTATATATTCTTAAGATTCTTGGTCATTTCATCTATTTTATCTTTTGGCCTTCTAACATATCAAGAACCAATCATTTTATCAATAACAACTTATCTAAGGTAATATCTTCTACAAGATAACTTAATTTATTTTCACTTTTACTTACTTACTTTAATACTCTCATTTTGCTTTTAGTCAAAGGCTTTCAATCCTAATGCCATTGTCAACACATGATTTCTATCCTTTACTATTACTTTTATCAACAAATCACCAAACATGTCTTTTGTCATACAATATTTCATATCAATCACTCCCATTTCAATCTTCTCTTTTATAAAAAGATGTTGAATGTCAATGTATTTGGTCCTTGAGTAATGCTTTGGATTCTTTGCAAATGCAAGACATCCTTGCTTGTCTCACTCTATTTGAGTTTCTTTTATTTGTAGTATTCCAATGTACTCCAAAAGTTATCTTAGCCATATTTCCTCCATTGTACCATTGCTTACTATCATGTATTCCACCTTTATTGTTGACCTTGTAATTATTGGTTGTCTCTTGCAATTCTACAAAATAGCTCCCACTCTAATAAAGAATACAAATTCTATTCTTGATCTTCTATCATTTGCATCTCCAACCCAATCTGCATCACAATAACCATCCAAATTAATGTTATCACCTCCAATGCACAATTTGAAATGCAAAGTACCTTTTAAATACCTCATGATTCTTTTCATGGTTGTCCAATGGATTGGTCTAACCTTTCATATGTATTGGCTCACAATACTCACTACATATACAAGATCCACTCTTGTGCCAATCATTGTATATATAAGTAAATCCACTACTACATTATATGGAGCATCTTGTATTTCACCTTCAACTTTAGCAAATTCTTCATCCGTGAGCTTCATCATCTTCAAATTATCCTCCAAAGGTGTTTCAATAGGCTTACACTCTTCGATGTTGAATCGTTTCAACACTTCTTCAATGTACTTCTTTTGGCTCACTATAATGGTCTTTTTAATATGATTTCTCACAAATTCCACTTCTAAACAATAGTGAAGCTCTTTCAAATCACTCATTTCATACTTCTTTTCTAACTTTGCCTTCAATCAATCCATCATCTTCATAATATTGGTTAAGATGATCAAATCATCAATATAGAGGATGACAATCAATATGAACTCACTTAATTATATCATATACAAGGAATGACCAAATTTATTTGTTAAAAATCCTTCATTTCAAAAGAATGTGTCAATGCGTTGGTACCATGTCCTTGAAAATTACTTGAGCCCATACAAGGTTTTATTCAACTTACAAATAAGATGTTATTTGTCTTCTTCTACAAATCCTTGAGATTGCTCCATGTAAATGACTTCTTTTAGATTTTCATTCAAAAAAGCCATTTTCACATCTATTTGATGCATCTTTAACTCCATTGCTACCCCAATTGCAAAAATGGTTCTAATTGTAGTGGATTTGGCCACGAGAGCAAATGTCTAATTGAAATCACCACCAATAACTTGTGAGTAGCCTTTGGCAACCAATCTAGACTTATATCTCATAGTATTGTCCATTGTATCCTTTTTAATTCTAAATACTGACTTACAACCAATTAAAGATCGATTTGGTGGAAGTTGAGTCAATTTCCATGCTCCATTGTCCATGAATAATTTGTACTCTTCTTCAATGGCATTCTTCGACTTCATAGCATCCATAGACTTCATTGCATTACACAAACTTAAATGGATCAATAGAGAGTATAACTTTGGCATGTTCTTCACTTACTTGAAGAAAGATGTGATTCTTCTACTATACACTAAGTTGTTTTCTATCTCTCAAAAAATATCTCCTTTCACTTGATGAAGCTTCACCTTCTTTTATCCCAAGGTTTCTTATAAGCTTCTTTTCTATTAAATTTTACTTCTTCACATTCAAAGATTGATACTCTTCATCATCATCATCATCTTTAACATCTTCATTGTCTTCATTACTGATTTTAGCAATAGTAGGCTTACTATAGTCTACCTTCTTTGGCTCTTCATTTTAATTTGAATTTTTGCTATCATCAATGTCATCATGTTCATCTACTTCTTTACTGAAATTGAAGTTGTATCCACAAATATACCATTACTCCGACTTAGATACATCTTCAAGTGCTCATAAGCATTCCTATGCTCAAAAAACTCTACATTAAGATTCTTGATGATTTTTTTGATTTCTAAATATATTAGCCTATATGCCTTGATACCTTCACAATATCCAACAAACATACATTTTATACCTTTTGCATCAAGTTTGGACCTCATACAATTTGGTATCTTTGCATATGCAATACATTCAAAAATCCTCATGTATGAAACATAAGGTTTCTTGCCACATCAAGCTTTTTGTAGAATCATTGATATGAATGTATTTGTTGGACACCTATTCCTTGTATACACTGCATTTATCACTATTTCTCTCCAATACTCATGCCTAAGGTTTTGTACATGAAACATACTCCTTGCCATCTCTACTATAATATGATTTGGTCTTTCAGCAACTCCATTTTGTTGTGGACTGTAGGAAATAGAGGATTATCTTACAACACCTTGAATCTTCAAGAATTCATCAAAATATTTTGATATGTATTCACTTCCATTATCCATATACAACACTTTAAGCTTGTACTTACATTGTTTCTTTGCAAGAGCATTAAATTCCTTAAACCTTGAGAAAGATTCATTCTTAGCTTTAATGATATAAATCCACACTTTTCTTAAAAAATCATCAATAAATATGACAAAATACTTTGTTCTTCCAATTGATGTTGTCTTCATTGGTCCACAAATATCAAAATGTAAAATCTTCAATAATTTGGTAGCATGTGTTGCAACTCCTCTTAGAAAGAAAGTCTTTTATTGTTTGTCTTGTATGCATCCTTCACAAGCAAAAGTCATGGCATTATCACTGAATTGGCCAAGATTCAAGCCACTTACTATAGATTGGAACTCATTCATGCTTTTGACATTCAAATGACCAAGTCGTTGATGCCAAATTCTAAATTTATCTTGATCTTGTGAAAAATCAACAAATGCTATCACTTTTATTCTATTCACCTTCTTACAATTGATGAAGTAGAGGTTGTCCTCTCTAAGACCTTTGACAATATGTTGTCTATTCAATATCTTCACAAAACATCTATTCTTATCAAATTAAACCTTACAACCAAGTGATACAAGTTTGCTCACTGAAAGGAGGTTCTTCATCTTTGGCATATGTAAGACCTTGTTCAATGTGATTCTCTTGATTTGGTTCTTCACAATGATTTCCACAACAATGGATCCAATTTCAATGGCTTGTACCATGCCATTCTCTTTCAACTAAACTTTGATTGCTAGAATTTCTTTATAAGTGTCAAATAAATACTTGTATGGTGTCATATGCTTAGTAGGATCCGAATCTATAATCCACTAAGACATATCAGTCATAGACACTCTTTTACTTGCCATAAAAACATAATCATCTCCATCAAAGTTATCATGAATATTGTTTGCATTCTTCCCATCTTCTTTCTTAGCTTTATAGCAATTCTTAGGAAAGTAACTTGATTTTTTATAAATATAGTAATTTTTTATATTTCTTTTAAAATTATTATATTGGTAAGAATAGCTACCTTTGTCTTATCTTAAAATTAGAGCCAAATCATGACTTTGAAGCTCATTTTCTTTCCTTTTGGTCACTTCATGGACAAGCCTTGATGTGATATAATTCATGGTAAGCTCTTTCATGTTGTTAGACTCCAATACCACAATGAGATAGCTATAGGACCCGAAAAGGCTCATGATCAATGTCAATACAATGTCCTTATCATCAACTCGCCTATCAACAATTGCTAGTTGGTTTGCCAATGCTTTTATCTTGTTGATATGAGCCATGAGGTCATCTCCTTCTTCCACCTTTACCATTAAGAACTTCCTCCTCGTCTAGAAAATTTTGGCTAGGTTTTTATTCTTATAGTTGTTGCAAAGAGTCTTCCATACTTTTGTAGCTCTATTGCAAGTAATTACATGTGAAAAGTTGGCATCATCCAAATTTGATGCAATCATACCAAAAGTTTTTCTTTCACGGCATTTATATTCATTCTTCACATTGACATCAACATCATGACTTGAAGGTTCTTCACTTTCATCTACAATGTTCCAAAGGACCAATGAAATCAACAAAAAAATCCATTTTTTTCTTTCAATGGTAAAAGTTATTACCTTTAAACTTCTCAATTACTCTTAAACTTTTATCTTTACTTAAAGCCATATCTAAAAAAAAAGGTGTATAAAAAAATATCAAGAAAAATAAAAGAAAAAGTTCTCAAAATCAACAAAAAGGTATTACTAACTTAAAAACCCAAAATACCTTTTTTGTAAATAAACAAGTGATTTCACTCTTTAATCACTCTCAACTTCACTTATAAGACTTCTCACAAGTCTTATACTCTATCTTAACCTCTTGTATAAGCTTTGCCACTCCACAATCACTTCTCTTGTCTCATGAAATATGTCTTACATCACAAAATACTTCTTATCACTATAAGAGGATCTCAAGGAAAGTTTATCACATAAAACCACAATGTTAGATCACAAATGATATAAATCAACAAAGAAATACAATACTAATGTTCTAAAACATCATTCTAAGGTATCTAACAACCTCTAAGATTATCAATGCACTTAACAACAAGTAAGAGCAAAACTATATCAACAACTAGATACAACAATAGAATTAGATGATACCAAATCCTAACATCAGAAACAACAAAAAGATCTACTCTTCACAATAAGTAAGACTTCAAAGAACTTCAAAATTTACAACTAAAGGTAAGTGGGCCCATAACCTATTGAAGAACTATTGAAGAACTATTGAAGAACAAGCACTATGAAATCACAACACTTAACATCAGCAAGGTTGCATACAAAGAGAGTATGGAGTAAGATATCTCTCATTTCCAGCACTTGTTACTTAAAGGTGGTGGCTTTTGTCTTAATCGACAACTTCCATACTTTCATAAATACAACCATCCAACATTCTATCAAGACTATCTATTGTTATCTTATCTACTATAAGAATATTCTTTTAGTATATTCGATATATTCTTAAGATCCTTGGTCCTTTTATCTACTTTATTTCTTGGCCTTCTTATATACCAAGAGCTAATTTTTTTTACCAATAGCAACTTATCTTAGATAATATCTTCTACAAGGTAACTTATTCTACTTTAACTTTTATTTACTTACTTACTTTAACAAACACATCTAATATTGTTTTTTTCTTTTTTCTACAAATCAATATATATATAGTTCTTTAATGCAAATCTTTATATTTTAGGCCAATTACCACTTTTATAAAAGATGACATTGTACAGATTGTTGTTGGATTGCACACCATTGAGGTTTATAAATAAGAAAAATATCATTTGTACCCCTAAAATATGTTAAAGTATCAAGAATATCCATGTGTTCTTGATAATAGCAAATTTACCCCTCACTTCTTTGATAATATCAAATCTACCCTAGATCTCACATTTTTTTTTTTTTTTTTTTAAAGTCAAACCAGGTCCCACCTGCGGGCCGCGGATAAATCGGCGGATTCATTTCCGCATTTTCCCGCACAGTACGCCATCAATCTCACACAAAAATAATGATACTAGCCCATCAACATTCGGGGCACATCCATGGTTTGTCCACGAAGCAACTGGCATTGTTCACGCCCATAGACAAACTCTCGTCATTCAGCGTCATCCTTTCTCGTTTGAGATACTCTATGTAATTCGACTTGGGGCACATCGCGTATGAAGTGAAATTGTGCAGCAAATCAACGCTGATGCTACCGACAAGAACTGTCGTTGAAAGCGCTCTTGCGCCATGCATATGCGACTCCGATTCAATGGCCGATGAGCTAATGAGCAATCTCCGATTGCATTATGAGCTGATGAAGCCCAAGCTCTCTGTGCACCTCTTGCGCACTGGGTTTTCCAAGGAATAGCTTGCAGTCAGTAAAAGCTCCGATTGACACACTCAACTTGACGTAAGGATTCACAACCTCAAATTTTGGTCTTCTGCATCTGGGGTGTTTGTATGGGTGGCACCATCAGGGCAGCATCAGCTATCGAACACTGCAAAACTGCAACAACTTGAGTGGGGACACCCTGGCTGTAGCTCCGAGTGTCAGAGAGCGGAGTTGTTCAAACCACTGCATTACGCAAATCCCAACAAGTTTCCCTTTTAAAAAACCATAAGATTCCACCATCTTGCAGCCACTGCCACCATTCCACCGCTTGTGCTGATCGACTCACTACTGCAGCTCAAGATGAAGGGATTCCAAGCACTGGTGCTGATCGGAACTCTCATGCTCGTCGCTTGCAGCTGCTCAGCTGCCAGAATTTTTGTGGAAGAGAATCGTGCAACACGCCATATGAAGTTCAAGAATGGTCTATCGCCTACCGAGAAGCCCAAATTGCCGCCGCTGCCCACTTTGCCTCCCAACCCCGAGCTCACGTTGCCGCCGCAACCCAAGCTGCCGAGTTTCGGGAAGAAGTGCCCTCCACCTTCTCCGGTCTATGAGTCTCCTCCTTACTCCCCTTCCCCGGTGTACACTTCTCCTCCTTACTCTTCCTCCCATGTCTACAGGTCTCCTCCCCCTTAGAGCTCATCACCGCAATGAGAAGGAGCTCGAGAAATCCAACTTATGTAATCGCAGCCATTGCAGAATTTCGTCTGGACACGTTTTACGAGTGAATGGAGGTTGTGATGAAGCCATCAGTTGTAATCCAGGACTTCGCATTTAACGCATAGTTTTGTGTTGGCTTGCTAAGTTTTCAATGAGGCTTTGAGGGAATCGGAAGGCGATTACGCTGAATTGCGAGAGTTTGTCTACGGGCGTGAACAATGCCAGTTGCTTCGTGGACAAACCATGGATGTGCCCCGAATGTTGATGGGCTAGTATCATTATTTTTGTGTGAGATTGATGGCGTACTGTGCGGAAAAATGTGGAAATGGGCCCGCCGATTTATCCGCGGCCCGCAGGTTGGTCCCAGTTGGACTTTAAAAAAAATAAATTGTGATACCTTATCAACCTCAAGGGTGGATTTGATATTATCACTTCTACAGGGTTATTCTTGATATTTCAACAGGGGCATTTTTTTTCTTATAACTAATATTTGAATCACGTTTTAAAGCATTTTTATTCTTATGTTAAAAAGTTCATATCAAAATTTTAAACTTTACCTTAATTGATTGTAATGATTTCAATAATTCTTTTAACAATGACAAACAATATTAATTTTTTATGATATAAAATCATTATATAGTAAAAATCATTATAAATAATATTTTTTGATTGATTTAAAAAAAAAAGATGAATCCACATGAACTTGTCAAAATAAAAAATACCTACATACAATTGAGAAAAGAAAAGAAAAAACAAACGAATAAAAATCCTAATGTATGGAAAAAATAGAAAGGTATTAAAATAGTTGTTGCTAAGTACATTTTTTTAAAAAGGTCAAAAATATATATTGTCCAAATTTTCTAACGAAATAGCAATAGAAAAATTTCTGAGGAATTTTCCAAGGACCACAAAACTTGCAAGCTAAGTTACAGAAGCTTTCCATTTGTTACATCTTCATTATATTTATTGTAAAAAGACAAGTACTTCAGAAAACACCACTGACAAGGTCGAACTTAAAAAAAACCTATGATACTTCTCATATTCATCTGGTATATCATCTCTAAAGGAGATATGAAGATGGTCCTTGGCGCATAGACAGTGGAGAAATGGAAACAACCCTGTAAACCTTCATTCATTGTGCGAGTGGACTGAACCAGTTCCCTGAGAATCAGTCAATGAGGCACGGATTCCATTTCTACAAATGTACCAAAATGTTGCCCATGGGCCTATCCAAACCAGGAGAACTCATTCATGGACAAATAACAGAAAGCCAGATTACAATCACACGTACCAATACTGAGATTGAAATGTTTTTTCATATCTGAAATTTCTCAAGCTGTACACATGAACGTGGCCAAGTGTCATCTAGAAATAAACCTAACTCAACTTATTCACAGCTTTCATGTCGTCTTCGACAGACAACAGGCTACAGCCTAAAGTCAGCAGTCAAGGTATGAAACTCAAAAGAAACCAAGGATGGAGGACTAGCTGAGTGGATTCTTTAATCTACACGTTTGCTCTCCAAGTCTGTCTCAGGATGAGCAGGTGACTTGGGCATCTTTGCCACAAGCAAAGGGCATGGGCTGTTGTGAGCAAGATGGTCGGTAAGGCTACAGAGCATTGTTCTGTCAAATTCAAGTTAGATACGGGGTCAGGAAGTTTTAGAAAAAGTTAATCAGACAATTCGAGACGTGAAACATTCCCAGACATGAATTAAACATGTGATCCCCAAGCTGGTAAACGGAGAGGTCGTACCTGGAAAGAACACTTCGGTCATGAGTTCCGATAACCACTGCATCAGCTCGAAGATTTGTCAACCCTTCGATAACCTTCATTTCAGGTTGGCCGTTTACCACAATACCCTCACATTTGATCTGAAGAAATGAGATAGCACACAAGTTAGTGCCCTATTTGATATGCTAAAAGGTTCGCTAATGTGAAATTTTCAGCTTACGGCGATGAGGTTACTGTAAAATGAGTCGCGTTTACCTTTGTCTCCTTATTTACGTACTCCATATACTTCTCCACCAGCTTTTCGCTCTGATTCAAGGCCTCTACCTCAGACTTCCCGGCTATCTGACTGGGGACATATACCTCCTCTATTCCGAATTCTCCTGATTTCAGGACAATGAAACCCATAAGCAACGGTTTGTCACACGATGGTCTTGATACTCCACATTTATCTTCCAAGAGTAGTAAAATCAAAAGAAGTGACGCTGTCATCAATAAATACACGCAAAAGGCATTTCTCGTACACTCCACACAGCGACGTGGCAATAAATATAGATTTCTATGCTAAGTCCAACGCCATTAGCGTGTGTAAAGGATCGCTCAGCAGAAAAAAACTTACCGGTACCCGCGGTAGCCGCTAGTGGTACGGACTGATTTACGTGATACAGGATCAGGTTATCCTCCTCCCTGGAAAAGTTCTCTAGTGCCCATTTAAATGCATATACGGACTGCCACAAAACGAAGCAATATTAAGAAATCGAATTTCTTGATCAATTCTCCCATTGCAAGCTAGGATGTGTCTATTTCAATCCCTGATGTGGTCCACGTCAACTAAAACAACAACAACCAGCGTCATAACAATGCCCAAAACCCTAATCATAAATAACTACAATATGTGGACTCGTGTCAGCGAGAGAATGCTCTCACCATTGTCCTTCCTTTAATACAAAGGAATTTGCAGCTAATTCAAATGTTCCTGTTTTTTTACCCTCAATCGCTATGATGGATCTCGACTATCTGAACTCCATTGAAAAGTTACATTGGTTTCTTCTCAGCTGATCATTATCATAGAAGACCAAGATTGGCTACAAAGTCATTGAGGCAGAATAGAAAGTAGAAATACCTCTCGTGACTCGTCAACTGCAATGACGACCTTTCTACTACCTCCAACAGAATTTAGTGGGTCATGGACCTTAAGGTCTTCCTCTATATGTCGAACAATAGCCACAGGACAAGATGCATTGTGCAGCACATAATCACTGTTGCTTCCTGTAATGATCCTGTAGCGTGAAACAGAATAGGTCAGTAAAAAAACACAGAATCTTGACATCTGCCGTCCATAAACCACTGCTGAAGTTGGCGAAAGTGTCCTCACCGTTTCAGGATTCCAGACCCTCGGCTGCCAATCACTATCACATCTGCGCCAAGACGATTTGCCTCGTCCACAATCCAGGTTCCAGCATCGCCTTTCACGACCTCTCCTGCACATGCAATCTGTTATGCACAATCAAAAAAGTGTTAGTGCTACGCAATGAGTAAACTACTTGTACTAAGCTAAAAAAACAAATTGCATTAGATAAGGCATTTCTAATGTTTCTTCATTGGGTGTGGGAGGTTGATAACCCTGAGAAATAGGAAACAACCAGGCAGCAATTAAGGAGATAAAGTCGCCGTCCAACAGTTTTGATAACATGAAAATCTCAAACACTGCTATCATGATAACTAGGCAGGTAACCACAATATTTTACCGCTCGTTCTACCAATGTGAGCCTAATTATGGTTCCTATGATCATAGATACATGTAAACCTTGAGCTAGTGAAGAGAGGGCACAAAAGTTAAGGTGACTTACACCAGCCTGATTGCATTGCGATATACATCTAGCAACGAGATCCTTGGCCTTCGTATTTACATCTTTCTCGTTGGTTTCGATATCAGTTGTTACTGAGACTGCTCCCGCTCCATACTCTATCACATGCACAGAATGATTTTTAGTCATGGCAGTAAAAATCCCATTGCTTCCGTATCGCTATACCCCGATCTCAAATTTTAGGTTCAAGCTTTGCTGCAAGTGCAGTCCTTGCAAGAAATAACAGGAAGTAGCTAAACTTATCCAAATGAAGTAGTACAAAAGTGTCTGAGACGAGCTCGCCCCGCCCTAGGTTATGGAACCCATGTTGTCCACGTGATAACTTCAATTTTTTTAAAGGATATCACTCAAAAAGAACTCTTTATCCCTTTCAACCGTCTCCGTTAAAAACACGAATGCCAAAGCATAAATCCAAGTAAAATCTGCTGAAGGACACTGAAAATTGTCGGTTGCAATTCCGTGAGAGAAATGAACAGAAACTCTCTCCGAGGGAATCAGACTGGTCTTTTCAAATGCTTTGAGGAAAAGTTAAGGGCAAGAGAAGGTCACAGATCAACGACCTATACGACGGTAGAACATAACGCATTCACTGGATTAGGCATGCACTTCGTCACTCTTGTAAAGCGACTCACCGGTAGCCATGTCTGGAGACGGATAGCCCAGAGCGACGAAAGGAGCAGCAGTGAGCACCACAACTTTGTCCGTTTTGCGAACCAAATTATGCAACGCCCAAGTAAAGGCGTACGCAGACACTTCAGAATCATCAACAGCAACAATAATCTTCCGATCGGTCGCCATTGCTAACGAAACCTCTCACCACACCGAGTCAGCGAAGAAGAAAACCCTCAGCAAAACCACGACTTTCGGCCAACTCTGCACTCAACCCAACCTAAAACCAAGTCAGGAAACAAAACAAAATGACCCCGTAGCGCAACAACATCAAGGCATCAGATCTCACAATGATCATTCGAAATCGCACATGATACACACAATGGGCACTCAACACACAGCACAGAGAGAGCATAGGAAAACTCTTACGGCGTGCAGCGAGCGAAACAATACTTTTTTGTCAATGTGGTGGTGATCGATTGAGGAACCCACAAATAACTTACAAAAATATAGGAAAAAACAACTGATTGAGAGATGAAAGATCCAAGATAGGAAACAACGCTTGTGAAGACGCGGATAATATAAGCCCAGGGAAGTCAAATTCGCTGCAGAGTGCCATTCCTCTCTCTCGACGTGAAGCATCGGTACACTTCAGCGGTTAAACCCTACGACCGTGGATCGGCGTTCTTCGCGCCAAGTGTCGGTCGCCGACGCAGCCAGTTGCAGCGCCACTGGTCACCCCGTTGCTGACGCGGCAATGTAGTCGTTCGTGATCCCGTGCGATGGATGAGTGGACAATTATTGGGTTATCGATGAACGTGGTTGTTTTGGATGGATGACAGTTGACGTGAAGCATGCATTATTGAAATCCCATGTAGAACTCTCTGTGAAGAATCTACAATTGGTATTGGAAGTATTTCTTTTTCTTTTTCTGTTTGTTTTTCTGTTTCTTTTTTAACCTGTGAAATTCTAACAGCCTTAATTTATTTGAAAATGAATAGATCTATTAGTGTAACTATTTTTAACCAGTATATTATTAGTTGATGTATTATTGGGCCACCTGTAAATATTGTTAAGATTTTGGTGTTACAAAAGTACAACTGTGCTTATGACTTTATCATGCAAAGATTATATTTGTACAAATGTAGTAGATCTGGATTTGCCAGATGATTTACGACTTATTGTTGTAAAGTTATTATAATGAGACTATAATAATAATACACATTCTAAAAACATATATACATAGTCTGTAATTATTGTACAATAATATTTCAAAAATCAAAAAAATATATTTTTACTTCATTATCCCCTTTCAAATATATAGATTTGCATTACAAAAAATATGTAATTTATTATGAAATTTTAACGATAATTAAAAGTAATATATTGTATATTTCTTATAAGGTTAAACATAAATCTCAATAGATGTGTCAGTAAATATTATTTTTTAAAATTTAGAATTATTCACTACATGGAATATTAAATTGTATTATAATATATAAAATCTAATATACTTTAAACTTGTGTATATTTATAAATTGAATACTCTAGATACGTGTTTTTTTTCTACTTTTACTATAATTTGTATTTTATCTTTCTAATTTATATTGCATAAAATATCAATTTGTTTTATTTTCAAAATTTCTCTATCAATAATTTTTAATATATTTTTTGATAAAAATGAATGATTGGGTAGACTGATTTTGGGGGTTTTTTTTTCTTAACCAAATGTGTACACATTAATAAAATAATGTGAGTCAAGTAAAATTTAATACGATTTATGTTATGTATTAAGGACACATTTGTTTAAAATATATCTATTAGGCTTCTAAAGCAAGCAATGGAACACATATTAGCAGCAATTCTGTTACAGCTTCGACCAACTTCAAAGGGTCAGGCTCAGTGGCCAGTAGTTCAAACGAGCAGATTCTGATTTAGCCAAAAATGGTGACATTCCAACAACTGAAGAATTTTACTTATCTTCGCCACTCACGAAGGTCTGGACATGGTGTCTTGACAAGGTTGAATTGTGAACAACACCTTTCAAATGCAGTAATCTCACACATTACTAAGCAATTGCAATTTTAGAGTTGAAACGGATGTTCAGATCAGAGCATGTCGCACTCCGAAGCAAACCAAAACTTCCCAGTTTGGAGAGACAGCAAAATGAGGGACGAGCAATTCAATCAAGTTGGCAGCCAGAATCACTGAATTTCAGATGAATAACTTCGTATATTTTTTGAAAGTTTACAAAAATTACACTCATTTTTACACAAGAAACCATTCCGCTAATGGTGACAATAATTGGGTCAATTGAACCTGATTGACCCTTCATACAACCCCTATTTCTTTTGTTCATCAAGTGTGAGAAACTCTTGTGGCTTTTTCTGACCTCTTGTGGTCCTTCAAAGCCATTTGAACCAAATGATGTTTGCTTAATATCACGTTTAAGCAAACAATATCATTCGGGTGTTCCTCAAGTATCACTGAGATATAATTTGCTTGTGTAAGCAAATCCACAGCTATGCAGGGAGAAGTGGGTCTTCACTAAAGAGGTGGAAGGTGAGCTAATGGGTCCACCGTTCTACCGTCTTTGTGGATTTCGAAGTGAAGATGAGGCCCTGTGGAATGGCCCGTGTTGCCAGAGAGAGCTATGACTTGCCCCTTGCGTACAAACTGACCTGGTTGCACATGTACGTTGTCACAGTGTGCGTAGAGTGTAATGTAGCCATTTCCATGGTCCATGCACACCGTTTTCCCGTACCCTCCTTTCCATCCAGACCATGTTACCTGCACCCACGAGGCACAGATGTCGGTCCATGATTTCAATACCATGAGCGTTTTGTAAAACAAGATTTCCGCGGCCTTGAACATCCTACCATCAAATTACATTCGCTTCAGTCTAGAACAAAACCAAAACCAAAACAAAACAAGACAAAAAAATTCATAAGAAAGTCGTAGAAATGTACAAGTTCACGAGGATAGGCATGGAGGTGATATATAACATATTTTAATACTCAGTGCATCGTCTGTGTGAATGATGAGGGATAGGGCCATTTCCACATTCTTCTGAACAACTTTGGTAGTTGTTATGCTCCCTAGGAAGGCAAAATTTTACTTTTAGAGGAAAAGGGTTCAGAGAAAATAAGGTCATTTGACATTTAGAGTGATGAAAGGAAGTTGTGTGGAGCAAATCTCACCTTGCCACTAGTTGATGCAATTACCTCCGTACCACGCTCAACAGCAATGTCAATGCCATTGTGAAAATACCAGCGCCCATCTGCACAAAACCATTTCACAAAATGAACCACATACGCAAATTTTACGGAATGTTGTATTATGGAGGGCTGCGAGGATCCTTTAGTGTGGAGCTGAAGACACTTCCTACCACTACATTTCAGAACTCAACAAAAACATTTCACACGCCAGTATGTCATCTACAAGTTGATATGCCCACCTTTCCAGCCATAGAAGGAGCTAAGCCAGCCACCATGGCAGGGTAACCCAAATGGCTCTGGTTCCCACTTCGGCAATATCAATTCCACAATTTTATTTTGAACGATTGGTTTCAAAGCTGGAATAGTTGCTAGATTTTCTTTGCGCAGCAAGTAGCGCAAGGGGGGGCCTTGCGACAGCGTCATACAAATCGGTTGTGCAGGAGAAGGGATTACAAGTTCCTGGCCTACATACAAATGACTCGATCCCTGCCGACAATGAAATGATGGCAGATGTCAGTAAGCATGCTTTAGTTGGGGAAGTTCTCATAAAGATGGACCAGGGACACTAGCGGCGTGAATTCACGTTGCAACGAAGAGCAGTACCGGAGGCAAGTTGTTCGACCGGCGGATGTCGTCAATACTGACATGATGCTCATCTGCTAAGCTCCATAACGTGTCCCCCCAATTCGCAATGACCCGTTTCTCTCCCTTCGTTTTGTCGTCCCCTACACAGAACGAAGAATCAAATTGCATTCTTTGCATGGGTGCTTCGATGATATTCACCAACCTAAAGACTTCGTCAACATGATCCGTTGCAAATTCCCAGCACTGGACATCTTCTACCTGTTTTTGCAATGTTACATAAAAGAAGAAGTCGGGCATGACTTACAGAATCGTTTATGTTTCGATGATACCGCCTTCCTTGGAATGCGCAAATTCTGACCAGGCTGCAAACACAAACAAGCCACCTTTTCAGCTTCTAACACAATTAAGATAATCTCCAGAAGTGATGATCAACAACAGAATATGAGCAGAAACTTTCACATGCGCATTAATCTCACACATGACAGTAAAGCAACTCTGGCAGGAGAAGAATACACATGTCTGTGTGTGTACAAGAGAAACCAATCAAAATGGTTTCATTGCAGCAATGTCGACCAGATAACTTTGAGAAGCTTGAACCGTAAACAAATCTGAGTTACCAAATACGATAGAAACCTTCGAAACCTCTAATAGATGTAAATTCTTACAAGATGTTGTTAGCTCACAAGACAGCAACCTAAACCGAATTCCAAAAACGCCCGCTCCCATCCACAACCAAACATCATGTATTCCTTCGCACAACCCTCCCCTCAAGGACCCATCTCACTTATTAGTTTCAAGCATCTCTCCTTCTGCAACTAGAAACAGACGCAGCTGATACCACCGCATGACTAGGGAATAATGTAGAGCAGATCCGGCGAGAAATAAACAAAGTAACAAACAAAAATGCCCTTCATATTGTTAAATATGTCAATATCTTAGCAAGAGAAATTCTTCGACCAGATAGTTGGGGGACTGATCCTCCCAGAGTATGTTGGTCAAACTGCAGGATATATCGATCTATTCCACAACTAAAGATGATTGCAGGATGAAGTTCAAAGGATGCACCGTGTCTTTCAAGGATCAAGGACAATTTTCAACGTAAATAGAAGACAAGGAAACCTTTATGATATCATTAGATTCGCAGTCTAGAAAACAAAGACTTTGAGAGTATTATGAACAAATTCTTCAAGTTAAGGATCCCTCGAACCTCCCAACAACAGAACCCCCGACAATGTCGTATTAAAAATACTAATCCAATACTTTTGGTTGCGCTTTTCTAGATTAATCCTCACACACTAAATTAAAAACCACTACGAAGTAAAGACATTCCTATTGAGAAATGAAAGCACAGCTAATCAACTCGTGTTCAGGAGCACTAAAATATTCTAACGTAAAAAATAAGGAATAAGAGGGAGAGAAAGAAAAAATCACGAGCTAGAAACCAGGAATAAGAACACGAGGTAACGGATCCAACGTCCTACGACAAAGCGAGCACGACATGGAACACGGAGAACGAATCGAAACAGCGAAGATTCCACACAAGTTTTGTACAATGCCATGGACGTAGATAAAGCCCAGAACAAATGTTGAGGAGCTGCTACCTTCAGATGCTCGATATTCGCTATGCTATTAACACGTTGCAAGACCTCCATTGGAATTCCAACCAGCCTTGATATTTCTGACAAACAATCGCCATGGCGCACCACAAGAGTCGAGAACTCCGCATCCTGGTAGCAATCTCGTGAGAAATCCCGAGTGTTTTTTGGGTCAGAATGGGATGACGGGGACTGACTTCCACAAGCCCACAAGTGGAAGACTTGAAGGACCAATCCTAGTTTGTTTTCCGATTCGAAGAGGGATGGAGCACTTTTCGAATTAGCAGTGCCACCTCTCCTTATCAATGTGTCTTCTAACTCCCTTGCAATGCCTCGAGACTCAGCATCGGCTTCGTCGTCTTCTCTGAATAATGACAATAGGTTTTTCCGCTTCACTACAATTTGCGTTTCTGATTCTGCCATTTGTTCTTTCTTCGGTAGCAGATCTCGCAACCATGATGACATTTCGCAAGTCTCTGTAGATAAAGAACTTCTCTATCCTTGAACTTCTACGGAATTTCTAGCTTTGCTACAGTATGGAGGCACCAAGAGACTATATGCCACTGCTGCGCATCCACAAACCTCACCCTCATCATTGTGCAGACAAGACCGGAACTGCGCCAAACAGGGCAAATGAATTCCTCGCAATTTGCTTACGGCAAGTTCGAGGCAAAACAGACAAGGAGAAGCTCGTTCAATTGAGGGAGAGACAGCTGCGACCAATCGACGAGACTGAGAATGATGAGGAGGGCGGGACAATCAGCGGGCAAATTGAACGCGTCTGCGGAACAAATGAGATAAGCTGAAGAACAAACATTCTGACGACCTACCGAAGCCTCCACAACCTGCTCCGGATCGCCATACGCAATGAAGAAAGAGCTTTACACGCACAAGGGTGAGACGGAGACCACATCAGAAACCAAGCTGAAGCAAATCAATGTATTCGACGACCACGACGAGCGTCGATGGCAGGCCAATGCTTCGTTGCCTTTCTCGTGGTGGCGCTCACCAGAGGCCACAGAAGGGGAGGTAAAAGGAGGCGCGAGGGGGTGGGAAATAGAAAAGGCTGAGGAGGAGGGGCAGGAAGGGGAGGGGATCCTCCGCGACACCTCCGATCTGCGAGGAAGACGTTGGCGCGGGTCTAAAATGAAATCGGCACCAGGAATCAACCCCCCGAGCTCCCACGAATTGCCCAGACCAGTCCGAGATTAGTCTCGCGAGACTATTCCAAAACTCCTCAGTAAAACCTGCGATGGCATCGTCGCCACTCGGGAATCCTGCACCAGGAAATTATTGGTAAATGGGCCACAATCTCTTAACATAGTCGGAATCACTCCGCGAGCGAGCGACCACCCTCTCTCAAATGAAGAAGGGACACACCGCGAATCGCCTAGCACCACCAACGAACGACCACATCACGACGATAGCAGTCCTTCGGTTCAATGATTACGCAGCTCTCGTCGCGATAAAACCCACCAACTGGATTGCGTTATGGATGTCCGATCAACGAGCTTCGACGATTACGCAACACTTTCTCAGCGACAATCGACGCGAGACTGTAGCGCCTGTGTCGGATGCTCGCAGCCCTCACACCCCTGCAGGGAAACGCACGTGTCTCATCTACCCAATTTTCATTCGCCCGTGTTGATTCGTTGGTCACAAAGTCAACTCCCAGCCTCGTTGCGCTGCAGTCCAGAAATGAACGACATCTTTTTCATAAAAGGAGAGAGATACTTTTTATGGGAAAAAGAAAAAGTTTCGGGTGGTGAGTTCGTCTGGTTTTGAATTCGAAGATGGATGAGTGTAGGGTGGATGTATGGATTAATGTCGTGAACGCGAATGATTTCTGTTAGTTTGTGGTACCATCTGGGTGGGTGGGTAACATGTGTGTAGTTTTGAGGATGTGTGAAGGGGTCCCTTGTGTTTTTATGTGTTGAAGGGACTGCCTTCATTCCATTTAAGAACACACTTGGAATGTGTGAGTGAGTTTGAGAGAGGGTGTATTGAAACTTCATAAAGGAAGAGAGGGAGAGGGGGCCAATTGATGGGGATGACCAACCCCTAATTTTTAATGATGAATTAAATGGAATAAATAAAGGAGGGCAGTGGTGTAAAACCCAACAGCACCACCCAATATTCATCACCAGCACATTTTTCGCATGTGTTAGGAAAACTTGTTACAAAAATATGTGTTTCAAACTTGTTTGTTTATGAAGAGGTACAACAATGGGAATGATGATAGGAATTATTTGGTAAACATGCACTATAGTGGATAACAGAAACAAAATTGTGGGCAATACAATCATATAAGAACATATATTCATGTTAGATTGAGATTGTGAACAGTGGCATGACTTTGGATTTCCACTGAACCCAATTGGAATTTATTCAGATGCTTGTATGTGTGAATGTATGATTTATTTGAAATTTTATTTGTGTGTGTGTATTTATATATATATACATGCAAAACATTTGGTTAGCAGTAGTTTATTTATTTCTTTTATTACTTTTGGAATCATTATGTGCATTATTTAGCTATGTACGCTATTTTAATGTCTTTGGCTATATCATGAAACATGTTTATGTATATATATATACACACATTGAGTTCAGTATGTATTCACTACCCTGTCAACTGTAAATAAAGTTGCCTATTCCATAAATATACTGTACATAAAAATATAAATAAAACATCAGATGACATTTTAAAATGTATCCTGTGATAAGAAAATCAACCCTAACTTCGGCATAATTTCCAGTCCCACAAATTCCTGAACTTGAACTTGGAGTGTGAAGAAATTCCCTTTGAATATTGGCCACCATGATGTTATTATTTCCTATAGTTGTCAATCAAACAGTGGATATGTCTGACATGTGTACATACTCACAGAGTGAAAAATTCCATGTGTACATATTTATTTTTATTTTTATTTTGTATACTTTTTATATTTTTCTGTTTCTTCTACTCATATGTTTGGGTTGTCAGCTTGTTTTAGAAGTTAATGACATCGTAAGGAAGAAAATATTTACAACCCAAATGACAACCTGGATGTACATCAGTTCATTTTCTTGTTAGTAACAATACCATTCAAAATAAACCAGTGATAAAAAAAATAAAAAACAAAATCAGATAAAAAAGTCAGGTGATTTTTTTTCATAAACGAACAATTAACTACTGAAAATAATACATAAATAAGATAAACCAGCATCACTTTTTCGCCCTCCTTCCCACCTAATGTTTGTTTTGTTATGACTGATATATTTACGTGTGGGTCAGTTGACTAGCCTTACCTTAGTTAGCCGGAGTCTTAAGCTTAAAAACGAATAAATCTCAAAATCTCAAAAAAGTAAACACAGAAAAAAGGGAGAAGAAGACAATAAAAGTAATGAATAAATAAAATTGAAATACAAAAAAAAAGAAAAAAAAAAAGAAAAAAAAAAAGAAAAAAAAGGGGCTCCAGTGACCAATAGCAACGACAATTAGCAGATGGGTCCGATTAGTTTAGCCTGCATTAAAAACACACTGGCTCGTTTAACGACCCAATTAACAATTGCTAATTTAGGAGAGGAATAGAAAGCCAGATGAAGGTTCTGTTTATTACAAAGATAAAGGCTGGTATACCACGTGGACTCACTGCCAAATTTTGCAGTTAAAGCCTGGAGAAGGAAAGCGAGGGAGATATACGTGGCGCATACTATTTCCCGCGCTCAGGTTTTGTCACCCCTGTGGTCCTATTGCCACGCCAGAGCGCTTAGGGCGCCAACTCTGGCCTTGGCGGGTTCAGCTCCCGCTAATTTAGAGAAACCCATCGCCAATTTAGGCTGGGGGTTTTAGAGGGTTTTGTCTCATGTGGGAGTTTTTTAGGGTTTGGATTGGAGGGACGTTTCAATTCTTATTTTTGAGATGGAGCCACCAAGTTGGTTTTTCTACCTCAAACTCTTGTTTTTCTTTCTATACTTGCATGTATATCCATCTATTTATATGTTTTTTGTTCTTGATTTCAAAATTGTGTGGATTTGGGTCCATTTTGGATCAGAAAGTTGATAATAGGAGAAGAATGTTTTTTTTGTTGTATTTCTAATTTTTTAATATCCTTTCATTTTTATCTCCCCTTTTATCTCTCCTTTGATAGTAGACATCTATTATGAAATACTCATTTGGAAAAGTGCTTTGTAATGAATGCATGGATTTAATTGTATAGTTTGTATTCATTTGCAGAATACTCTTAACAACAAAGGTGTAAAGACATGGTGGCTTGGATATGCAACTTTTGTGTATTATGTTTAATGATAATAATAATATTATGTTTAACGATAATAATAATATTATGTACGAATTATATTTAATATTATTGCTCATATATGAAATTATATTTTAATTAACATTTTAATTATTATTTTTAAGCATAAATTTTGTGTTTAAATTAGAAAGTAGAAATGAATAAATACACATAATATCATATAATGAATACAACTATTCTATCCTAATAAGTTTAAGATATGAAGTAATAGTAACTTATATTAGTTTTGAAGAAAGTGAAATTTTAGGATTTAGCTTATTATATTTTAGACAATGTATTAATTTAAAAATATCAAGTAAATTAATTTATACAAGTGAATGTTAAAAAAAAATCACTTAAATATATAAATTAAAAAGAATGAGTGAAATAAGTCACAATCTAAATCATTTGAATCTTTCAAAGCTTGCAATATATTTTTAAAAATCTAAGTATCATAATTATATTGCATGCTATAAAGTAATAGAGTTATTTGATATTTAAAAAATAAATATTACTTTGAACATCTATGGAAAATTATGTTAAAATAAAAGTAGAATAAATTACCTTATAGAAGATATTAAATTAGATAAGTTATTAGTGGTCAAAGGTTTGACTCTTGGTATATGGTAAGGGCATCCAATGGATGTAGGACGAAGTCATGGATCAAGATTCAAAGTCAAAAGGATAAAGTATTAATAAGGGAATATTCAAAGACTAGGTATGAGTCATTAGTGTGTGTCATAGGATATCCTCAAGTCTCGTGAGATGCCAAAAGGATCCTAGGACCATGTATATAAAAGTCAAAAGGTGGAAGTTGTCTTTTATGGCAGCAACCACTACCTATAAGTAATGGATATTGGAAGTGAGAGATATCTTATTCCATACTCTCTTTGTGTGCAACCTTGCTGATGATAAGTATTGTGTCTTCAAAGTGCTTGTTCTTCAATAGGTTATGGGCCCACTCACCTTTACTTGTGAGTTTTGAAGTACTTTGAAGTCTTTCTTGTTGTGAAGAATAGATCTTATGGTTATTATTGAAGTTTGAGTTTGCTCTCTTCTAACCCTTCTTATGCATCTAGTTATTGATGTAGTTTTTGTTTTTACTTATTGTTAAGTGCATTGATAGTCTTGGTTATTGTTAGACTCCATATAATGATGTTTTAGAACTTTAGTATTGTATTTCTTTGCTGAATTTCATCATTGGTGCTCTAACTTTGTGCTTTCATATACTTAACTTCATAAGAGATTCTCCTATTTGTTATAAGAAGTGTTTTCTGTGGTTAGAAGCATTTTGTGAAAGAGGGGTGATTGAAGAGTGGCAAAGCTTATGTAAGGGATTTAGATAGAATATAAGACTTGTGAAAAGTCTTATATGTGAAGTTGAGAGTGATACAAGAGTGAAATCACTTGTATAATTACAAAGAGGGCATTTTGGATTTCTAAGGAAGCAACACCTTCTTGTTGATTTCTAGAGTTCTATCTTCTCTTTTCTTGATTTTCTTTCACACATCCCTTCCTTAAACATGTTTTTAAGTGAAGGTGAGAGCTTGAGAGTGATTGAAAAGTTTAGAGGTGACAACTTTTACCATTGGAAGAAGAAAATGGAGCTTTTATTGGCTTCATTGGATCTTTGGGACATTGTTGATAAAAATGAAGACCCTCCAAGTGATAATGCTGATATCAAGGTGAAGAAGGAGTACAAACGTCGTGAAAGGAAGGATTTTGGGATGATTGCAATAAACCTTGATGATGCAAATTTTTCACATGTTATAGCTTGCAATGGACCAACGAAAGCATAAAAGACTCTTTGCAATATCTATGAGAGTAGAAACCTTACCAACATCCTTTGGACAAGGAAGAAGTTCTTGACAGTAAAGATGGAAGAAGGAGATGACCTCATGACTCATGTTAATAAGGTAAAAGTACTTGCTAACCAACTAGGAGTTGTTGACAAATTAATTGATGATAAGGATATTGTATTGACATTGCTCATGAGCCTTCTCGAATCCTACAATTACCTTATTGTGGCATTGGAGTCCATCAACATGAAGGAGCTTACCATGAACTATGTCACGTCAAGATTCACCCATGAAGTGACCAAGAAGAAAGAAAAGGAGCTTGCAAGGGAAGATTTGGCTCTATTTTTAAGACAAGACAAAGGTAGCTATTTTCACCAACATGATAATTCAAAAAGTAATATGAGGAATTGCTATATTTGTAGAAAACTAGGTCATTTTGCTAGAAATTACTACAAGGCCAAGAAAAGACATAGAGAGAATGCAAACAATGCTAGTGATAGTTTTGGTAGAAATGAGTATGCTTTCATGGCAAGAAAAGGAGCCTCCACGGCTGCTATTTCGAAGTGGATTATAGATTCAGGTGCTACTAAGTACATGACACCATACAAGTGTTCATTTGACACTTATGAAGAAATTCCAACAATAAAAGTGTGGTTGGGAGACAATGGCATGGTGCAAGCCATTGGAATTGGCTCCATTGTGGTGGAGATTGTTGTGAAGGACCAAATCAAGAGGATTAGATTGAAGGAAGTCTTATATGTGCCAAAAATGAAGAAGAACCTCCTTTCAGTGAGCAAACTTTTATCACATAATTGTAAGGTTCAATTTGATATGAATGGATGTTTTGTCAAGACATTGGATGGCCAATATGTTGCCAAAGGCCTTAGAGATGGAAATCTCTACTTCATCAATTACAAGAAGGTGAATGGAGTTGAAGTGGCGGTATTTATTGATTTTCCATAAGATGAAGACAAGTTTGGAATTTGGCATCAACGACTTGGTCATTTGAATGCCAAATGCATGAAGGAGCTCTAATCCATAGTAAGTAGCTTGGATCTTGGTCAATTTAGCTACAATTCCATGATACTTGCTTGAGAAGGATGTATACAAGGCAAACAACAAAAGGCTTTATTTCGAAGTGGAGTTGCAACATGTGCAACTAAATTGTTGAAGATTGTGCACTCTGATGTTTGTGGACCAATGAAGACACCATCAATTGGAGGAGTAAGGTACTTTGTCACATTCATAGATGACTTTTCAAGAAAGGTGTGGATTTATATCATTAAAGCTAAAAGTGAATGTTTTTCAAGATTTAAGGAGTTTAAGGCTCTTGTAGAGAAATAATGTGACTGCAAGATCAAAGTGTTGAGAACGAACAATAGAAGTGAATACATTTCAAAGCATTTTGATGAATTCATAAAAATTCAAGGTATTACAAGACAAACCTCTACTCCTTACACTCCACAACAAAATGGAGTTGCTGAAAGAGTAAATTGGACCATTGTGGAGATGGTAAGGAGTATGCTTCATACACAAAACCTTGGGCATGAATATTGGGCAGAAGCTATGGTAAATGCGGTGTACACAAGGAATAGGTGTCTTACAAGTGCACTTACATCAATGATTCCACAAGAAGCTTGGAGTGGGAAGAAACCTTGTATTTCACATATGAACATTTTTGGATGCATTGCTTATGCAAAGGTACCAAATTATATGAGGTCCAAACTTGATGCAAAAGGTACAAAATGTGTATTTGTTGGATATTGTGAAGGTACCAAAGCATATAGGCTAATGTGTTTAGAAACCAAGAAGATCATCAAAAGTTGTGATGTAGAGTTTTTGGAGCATAAGAGTGTTTTTGAACACTTGGAAGAATGTCCAAGTGGAAATAAAGGTGTGTTTGTGGACACATCTTCAAGTTCAGCAAAGAAAGAAGAAGAAAAAGATGATGATGACAATGAAGATGGAAGAAATAGAAGTCAAGATCAAGTGCTAAAGAAGATAAATCATAGTGTGCCTTCAATTACTAGAACCAACAATGAAGACAATGAAGATATTGAAGGTGATGATGATGATGGAGAATATCAACCTTTGAGTGAGAAAAGACAAGCATTGAGGAAGAAGAAGGATGGAATGCAAGAAGAAGGGTCTTCTTCAAATGAAAGGAGATATCTTTTGAGAGAAAAAAAACCACATGGTGAATGGTGGAAGGACCACATCTTTCCTCAAATAAGTGAAGAACATGCCAATGTTGCACTTTTTGCTGATCCATTGAGTTTATGAGATGCAATGAAGTCCACTGATGCGTTGAAGTGGGAGAATGCTATGGAAGAAGAGTACAAATCATTCATGGACAATGGAACATGGAAATTGATTCAACTTCCATCAAATCAAGCTTCAATTGGTTGTAAGTGGGTGTTTAAAATAAAGAAGGATGCAATGGATAATATTATGAGGTATAAGGCAAGATTAATTGCGAAAGGCTAGTCACAAGTTGTTGGTGTGGATTTCAATGAGACATTTGCTCCTATGGCCAAATTCACCACCCTTAGAACCATTGTGGCAATTAGAGCAGAAATGGACTTGGAGATGCATCAAATGGATGTAAAGACAACTTTCTTGAATGGAAGTTTGGAAGAAGACATTTATATGGAATAATCTCAAGAATTTATTGAAGAAGGCAAACAACACCTTGATTGTAAGTTGAAGAAATCTTTGTATGGGCTAAAGCAATCACCAAGAGCATGATACCAACACATTGATACATTCTTTGTGAGTGAAGGATTTATAAGGAGTGAGGCTGATCATTTGTTATATGTGATGCAATCAAATAGGTTCATATTGATTGTCATCCCCTATGTTGATGATTTGATCATCTTAATTAATACATTGAAGATGATATATTGGTTGAAGGTAAAGTAAGAAAAGGAGTATGAAATGAGTGATTTGGGAGAGCTTCACTATTATTTAGGAGTGGAATTTGTAAGAGATCGTGCTAAGAAGACCATTACAATGAGCCAAAGCAAGTACATTAAAGAAGTGTTGAAACAGTTCAACATGGAGGAGTGTAAGCCTATTGGAACACCATTGGAGGCAAACTTGAAGTTGATGAAGCTCATGGATGAAGAGTTTGCTGAAGTTGAAGGTCAAATACAAGATGTTCCATATAAGGCAGTAGTGGACTCACTTATGTATGCAATTGTTGGCACAAGGGTAGATCTTGCATATGCAGTGAGTGTTGTCAGTCAACACATGTGAAAGGCTAGACCAATCTATTGGGCAACCATTAAAAGGATCATGAAGTACTTAAAAGGCACTTTGAACTTCAAATTATGCCTTAGAGGTGATAACATTAGTTTGCATGATTATTGTAATACGGATTGGGTTGGTGATGTAAATGATAGAAGGTCAATAACAGGATATGTATTCTTTGTTAGAGTGGGAACAATTTCATGGAATTGCAAGAGACAACCAATAATTACGAAGTCAACAATGGAGGCAGAGTACATGGCAGTAAGCCATGGTGCAATGGAGGCAATATGGTTGAGACAACTTTTGGAGGACATTGGAGATGTGTAAATCGAAGCAACTCCAATGGAGTGTGACAATCAAGGATGTCTTGTATTTACAAAGAATCCAAAACATCATTCAAGGACCAAGCACATTGACATTCAACATCACTTTATAAGAGAGAATATTGAAATGAGAGTGATTGATATGAAGTATTGTACAACGGAGGAAATGCTTGCTGATTTGTTGACAAAGGCATTAGTAAAAGATAGACACCACATGTTGACAAAGGCATTAGGATTAAAATCCATTTGACCAATAGCAAAGTGGGAGTGTTAAAGTAAAAGTAGAATAAGTTACCTTATAGAGGATATTAACTTAAGTAAGTTGTTAGTAGTCAAAAGTTTCACTCTTGGTATATGGTAAGGGCATCCAATGGATATAGGACGAAGTCATGGACCAAGACTCAAAGTCAAAAGGATAAAGTATTAACAAGGGAATATCCAAAGTTTAGGTATGAGTCATTAGTGTGTGTAATAGGATATCCTCGAGTCTCGTGAGATGCCAAAAGGATCCTAGGACCACATATGTAAAAGTCAAAAGGTGGAAGTTGTCTTTTAGGGCAGCAACCACTACCTATAAGTAATGGGTATTGGAAGTGAGAGATATTTTATTCCATACTCTCTTTGTGTGTAACCTTGCTGATGCTAAGTGTTGTGTCTTCAAAGTGCTTCTTCTTCAATAGATTCTGTTAATAGTTTTTTTAAAAAAATGTCAAATTTTATATTTTATATTTGAAAAAATTCTACACTATTATGATGTGTGTTATTCAATAATTAAATTATAGATTATACCAACAAGTTATGTTTCTATAATTGAGTTTATTCTCTACAAAAATAAAGTCTTATGAACTATCATTTAATGTTTTGTAACATTCTTTAATGAATGTGTATGTATATATATATATATATATATATATATATATGAAATGCAATGATTAATGCATAAAACATTGCTTCAATTAATTAAAAAAAAACGTTATCATAAAATGACAACAACATCTACTCTACACAAATATATTTTAACATATTGTTAACAAGGTTTACTCGAATTGAAGCAAAATAATGTATTTATAGTCAATGAATGTAAGATTTGAAGCATTAACAAGATTTTAAATAAATTATAAGAAAATATAAAAAATTACCATAACTCATATAAAAGCAAAATGTATAAAAAATAAAGTACTTTATAACTATATATATAGTAGTATAATTAGCTTCAATCAATATATTTGATATAATTTTTTAGGTAAAAAAGTGATTATTAATTATATATATTTGTAATTAAATTAATAATAATTATAACTATTGTTATATAATTTTATAAAATATTTGATCTTTTATAAATAAATTATTTAAATATAATTTGTAATAACATATATCATCTATAATATAGGTATGGATAGAAAATGTTATTGTAAAAAAAGAACAAAGAAAAAAATCGGCAAAAATTATTTTAAAAAGTTTATTATATAATAATATCTAAAATAATAAGCAATTCTATTTAAAAATATTTTAATAAATTGATATTCTTTTTTAATTCTAAATTAATTTATATTGAAGTTTTTTTTTTTTTTTTTTTTTTTTGAAGTTACAACATATATCATTAGCAAAGTTGTATATAAAGAGAATATGGAATAAGATCTCTTTCACTTCCAACATCTATTACTTATAGGTAGTGGTTGTTGTCTTAAAAGAAAACTTCCTCTCTTTGACTTTTACACATATGGTCCTAGGATTATTTGGCATCTAATTTATTACAAAGGTATCTTATGTCCAACACTAATTATTCTTACCTAATCTTTAGATATTTTCTAATTGATACTTTATTCTTTTGACTTTGATTCTTGGCCTTTGATCTCATCATATAGCTATAAGTTATATTTTTTATATACCAAGAGTTAATCCTTTGATTATTAGCAACTTATCTAAGATAATATCTTCTACAAAGTAACTTATTTAAATATTACTTATTTACATTAATACTCACACTTTGCTATTGGTCAAAGGCTTTTAATCCTAATACCTTTGTCAATATGTGATGTCTATTTTTTATTAATGCCTTTATCAACAAATCAGCAACCATGTCTTTTCTTATACAATATTTCATATCAATGACTCCCATTTCAATCTTTTCTTTTATAAAGTGATGTTGAATGTCAATGTGCTTGGTCCTTGAATGATATTTTGGATTCTTTGCAAATGTAAGGCATCTTTGATTGGATTATTCCTTTAGAATTGCTTCCATTTGCACTACTTCAATGTCTTCCAAAAATTGTCTTATCGATATTGAATCCATTGTATTATAGCTTGTTGCAATGTATTTTGTATTTATTGTTGAGATTACAATTTTTGATTGTATCTTATTTCATACCCATTTTTTTAATTTTACCTTTAATCAATCCATAATTTTAAAGATATTGGTTAAAATGATCAAATCATCAACATAGAGAATAACAATCAATATGAACTCATTTGATTGCATCATATATATGAAATGATCATCTTTACTACTTATAAATTCTTCATTTATAAAAAATACATCAATACATTGGTACTATACTCTTAATAATTATTTGAGCTTGTACAAAGATTTCTTCAACTTACAAACAAAATATTGTTTGACTTCTTCAACAAATCCTTGAAGTTGATCCATATAGATGTGTTCTTTCAAATTCTATTTAAGAAAGCCGTCTTCACATCTATTTGATGCATTTCTAAGTCTATTGCTATCTCAATTATTACAATACTTTTAATGGTGGTGAATTTGGCCATAGGAGCAAATGTATCATTGAAATCAATATCAACAACTTGTGAGTAGCCTTTGAAAATTAATTTAGCCTTATATCTCATAATCTTATTTATTGTATCTCTTTTGATTTTAAATACCTACTTTCAACCAATTAAAAATCAATTTGGTAGAAATTGAATCAATTTTCATGTTTTATTTTTCATGAGTGATTTGTATACTTTTTTCATGGTATTTTTCTTATTCATAGTATCCATAGAATTCATTATATTACACAAATTCAATGGATTAGCAAAGAATCCAACATTGAAATATCCTTCACTTACTTGAAAAAAATATTATTCTTCCACCATATACCAAGTTATTTTCTATCTCTTAAAAGATATCTCTTTTCATTTATTGAAGATTCACCTTCATTCACTCCAATGTCTCTTGCAAGCTTCTTCTTTCTTAAAACTTGTTTCTTTAAATTCAAAGATTGGTATTGCTCATCATCGTTATCATCTTCAATATCTTAATTATCTTCATTGCTAGTTCTTGCAATTATAGAAATACTTTGATCTATCTTCTTTGATTCTTCATCTTGTTTTGTATTTCCACCATCTTCATTGTTACCATTTTCTTCTTCTTTCTATGTTACAATTAAAGATGTGTCCATAAATACACCATTACTCCAGCTTGGACACATTTCAAAGTACTCACAAGCATTTTTATGTTCAAAAAATTCTACATTACAACTCTTAATGAGCTTCTTGGTTTCTAAATACATTAGTTTATATGCTTAAGTGCCTTCACAATATCTAATGAATATACATTTTATATATTTTGCCTTAGGCTTAGACCTTATATAATGAAGTACCTTTACATAAGCAATGCATCTAAAAATTCTCATATATGAAATACAAGGTTTCTTGCTATTCCAAGCTTCTTGTAGAATCATTGATGTAAATGTACTTATAAGGCACCCATTCCTTGTCTACACTGCTGTAACCATGGCTTTTGTCAACTATTCATATCTAAAATTTTGTGCATGAAGCATATTCCTTGCTATCTCTATGATGATGTGATTTGCTCTTTAACAACTCTGTTTTGTTGTAGAGTGTAAAGAATAGAGGTTTATCTTGTAATACCTTAAATCTTCAAAAATTCATCAAAATACTTTGATATATACTCACTTCCATTGTCTGTGCACTACACTTTAATCTTGCACTGATATTACTTTTCTACAAGTGCCTTAAATTCTTTAAACTTTGAAAAATACTCACTCTTAGCTTTAAGGATGTAAATCCATATTTTTTTTCAAAAATCATCAATAAATATAAAAAATTATCTTCTCCTTCTATTTATGGTATTTTTATTGGTCTACAAATATTAAAATATCCAAACTCCAATAATATGCTAGCACGTATTGCAACTCCACTTACAAATAAAGCCTTATGTTGTTTTTTTTGGATACAATTTTCACAAGTGTCATGGTATTATCACTGAATTGGCTAAGATTCAAGCTACTTACCAAAAATTAGAGGTCTTTCATGTTTTTGGCATTCAAATGACTAAGTCATTAATGCCAAATTTTAAACTTATTTTAATTTTGTAAAAAATCAATAAATACTGCTATATCAATTCTATTGATCTTCTTATAATTGATGAAGTAGAGGTTGCCATCTCTAAGGCCTTTAAAAATATGTTATCTATTTAATAACTTTACGAAATATCCATTTATGTCAAATTAAATCTTACAACCATTAGATACATTTTTACTCAACAAAAAGAGATTTTTCTTCATCTTTGGCATATGTAAGACTTCTTTCAATTTGATCCTTTTGATTTGGTCTTTTATTACAATCTCAACCATAATAAAGTCAATTTTAATGGCTTGTACCATATCATTGTCTTCCAACCAAACATTTATTGTTGGAATTATTTTATAAGTGTTAAATAAATACTTGTATAGTGTCATATCCTTAGTAGCATCCAAATCTATAATCTACTTGGATATGGTAGCTATAGATGCTTCTTTACTTGCTATGAAAGTATAATTATTTCTACCAAAATTGTTAGAAGCATTGTTTTCATTTTTTTTTATTTCTTTTCTTTGTCTTATAGTAATTTCTAATAAAGTATCCTAAATTTCTATAAATATAATTTTTTTATATAGCTTTTTAAATTATTATATTAGTAAAAATAACTATCTTTGCTTTGTCTTAAAAATAGAGCCAAATCTTCAATTTGAAGCTATTTTTTCTTTTGTCTTAGTTACTTCATAGATAAGTCTTAACGTGATATAATTCATAGTTAGTCTTTTTATGTTGATTGATTCTAATGCCATAATAAAGTAGTTATAGGAGTCAAAAATGTTCATAAGCAATGTCAATATAATTTTTCTATCATCAATTAGAGTATTAATAATTGCTAATTGATTTGTAAGTGTATTTATCTTATTGATATGAGCTATAAGGTCATTTTTTTTTTTTGTCTTTATTGTTAAAACTTCTTCTTTGTTTAAATTATTTTAATAAGGTTTCTACTTTCATAGATGTTGTAAAGAATCTTCTATGTTTTTGCTAGACCATTTTAAGCAATTATATGTGAAAAGTTGGCATCATCAAAGTTTATTACAATCATCTCAAAAGGATTTTTAAAAAAATATTTATACTCTTTTATCACCTTGACATTAGTATTGTCACTTGGAAGGTCTTCACTTTTATCAACAATGTCTTAAAGGTCTAATGAAGCCAACAAAAGCTCTAGTTTTTTCTTCCAATGGTAGAAATCATCACCTCTAAACTTTTGAATTATTTTCAAATCTTCTACCTTATTTAAAGCCATGTTTAAAAAATAAGTATATCAAATAAAATCAAAAAGAAAATAGAGCTCTCAAAATCAATAAAAAGATATTATTGCCTTAAAAATCTATAATATCTTCTTTGTGAGTTATGAGTCATCAAATTGACTCACTAGTTGTTTTAGGATAAAAAGATGCATTTAGAGTACATAGAACCACAATATATGGTGAATATTATAGAAATCTTTAGACAAATTGAAAATTAAAGTATTAGTTGTAGAATTGGAGTCTTAATACGTCTTAGAGGTAATTATCTTAATTGGTTTAGTATTTTTTAAAATTTATTATTGAATATTGAGAGATATTTATTAAGTTAAATATTTATATTTTTCTTTTATTTATACATATTATTTATAAGAAAAAATATAAATATTAGTTAGTAGTTAAAAGAAGCATGAGAAAGAACCTCATATCTTTTTAGTTAGTTATATAGAAAGTAGGATTCATAGTAGATTTAGATTGATTTTATTATTATAAAAATCATCAATGTAGGAAATTATAACCTTCAATTTATATTAGTATTATAGAACCAATATAGGAATTTTTATAATTTATTCAGAATTTATTTAGAATGTTTTAGAGTAATTTTCAAGACTTTGTTAAAAATGAGTTTTATTACTTCGGAAGCCATTATGAAGAAAGGGATCAAGATTTGAAGGCTACAAAAGGTTTACTGGCTAATTAGATGTTTTAAAATATCATGGTGAAGTCAAAAATACAAAATTATGGATTTTACTAGTAGAAAATAGGAGGACCAGTAGCTAGTGTAGTCATTATAAGAAGGGAGGTGCACAAGTCTCATGTGGGTTGTAGCACGTTGAAGGTAGTTAGGAAGACAAGACTAAGGCCTTGTAGCCTCTCTTAGGAATCCATATACATTACTTGTGAGCTTTGGTGAGGCTTGAATTCTGGATCTCTTAAGCAAGTTATCCTTGAGGTAAAAATTATTTATTTAATTTTTCATTTATTTACTTATTATTTTTAAACCTTTATAACTTATTCATAATAATTCGGATTTATATGTTTCTTACACCATTAAAAAGATAAAAAAATTTAATTTCTAAAAATATATATTTTTCTTTTTCTTTTTTTATTTTTTACTAGATAAAAATTTAATAAACAGACTATGATTAGTTTTGTGGTATACAATTGCTTGATTGCACTTGTTTCACTTGTTTTTTGTATTTTTTACTTTTGTCCTGATTCTTGCTACTTCCACTTCTTACCACCAATTACAAGAAACTCTTAATTGAAGCCATCTTGTAATTTGGATTGAGGAGTGAATTTCACACTTACATTTTGGTGCATTTGCTGGGAGGTGGTGCCTCTAATGGTGTGTGTGAATGTGAAATTGCCTGTTGTGATTGATCTTGCTTGATTTTGTTGAGTAAGCAATTTAACTTGGTTTTCATCATTGGTAAGAATTCTACATTTTTTTCTTATTTGTGAAAAAAAATTATTTCAAATTTTTACTTTATAAGATAGTCAAGGATTTCAATGTTGAAATGAATATGGATTGCTCTCGGATTTTTATCAATCAGTTTTTATGTGTTGCATTTTTTGAGTTGAATTTTTTTGGAGTTTTGTATTGTAATCTTTTCTTTTCAAAAAGCTATTATATGCTCAAATTGGAGTTTATTTGAATTTTAAGTGAATTTTAGATTAGAAAGAGATTCACTGCTTTGGCAATTTCATGTACCCATTGTTTGGAAAGGCATTTCTTAAAGCCTGGTAATTATTTTATTGTATTTTTTTGAAAGATAAGCACCTTGAAGTTAAGGTTGTGGTGTTGAAAAATTCAATGGTATTGAATCAAAATTGAATTTTTGGCGATTATTGGAGTGGAAAGAGATTGTTGTCATAAACAGAATATAATTGATGTTAGTGATTTCTATCTCTTCTATCATTTATATTTTGGATTTTATGTTATATTTTAAAAAAAAAATTAATTTTTTTTCTTAATTATATTAAATTATAATAAAAAATAAAAAATAAATAAAGAAATAAAAAAGAATAAATATTAAATTAATAATAATAATAAATTAAAGATAAAATAGAAATAAAAATAATAAAATTGAATTAAAATAAATATTTAATTAGTTAATAAAAAACTAAAATTAATTAATAATTTTGATTTACTTGTAATTTTAATTTTTACTTTTATTTTTTATTTTTATTTTCTCTTATATTTTATTTTTATCTTTTTTATTTTTAATTTTTATTCTTACTTTTATTTACTAATATATATTTTTCTTTGATTTGCATGATAAATTTTATGAAATAAAATAAATTTAATATATTTTTTATTTCTTTATTTATTGATTTTTTTATACAATATTATTATTTCTGACTTTAAGTAATATTTGATTAGTTTATTGTTAGTGTTAGAATTATTTGGTGGTTTTTTTAAGTTGGTTATTAGTTCAAAAAGCATATGAGGTGGAACTCGCCTTAAAAGTTTCATCACTCCTCCTTGTAATTTTTTCAGTTGAGAGACCTGCTCTAGTAGTAAGGAGATTTAATCACTTCCTCCACTCCTCATATCAATTCTTTTCATCTTTGTAAATTTTCAATTTAGGGCTTTTTTTCTAATATTAAGAAGATTTTATCATTCTCTCCACCACTCGTATCTTTTTTATTTACAAAAATAGTCTAGAAGAGCTTAAGAAGAATTTGAGAGAATTCTTCATCAACAAAAGAAGAAAAAATTCAAGAAGAAGGAATAAGTAAAAAAATTAGATAAAAGGAATTTAGAAAAATGGAGAAAAGAAGAAGAAAAGAAGAAGAAAAGAAAAAGAGTGAAGACCAACGAGCTCAAATTATAATCCAAGGTGAGTATCTTTTGAATAAATTTTATTTAATTTTAAATTTATTTTGCTTACACAAATTGTGGTTTGATTTTTATCAAGAAAATAGGAATCTTAATTCATCAAAAAGACAAGAACTATTCTTTACAAGATTTTTAATTCTACTAAAATATTATCTCTCTTTCTTATTAGAAATAATGAATAAAATAAAATAAAAAACCTTACTTTATAGGATTTAGAAATAACTTGGAATTGATTAGCATCCTTGGATTGCTACGCAGTTGGCTACAAAAGTAGTTATGAAAGAGATGGCCTAGGTTCAAATTTGGTCTACAAAGGCAGCTATCCATATGAACTAGTTTAGAGCAAGAAAGTGGCTAACTTGTGCAACTTAGAGGATATGTAGGTCTTATAGCTAATATTTGAATCTAATAATCGAGACATATTTGATCTAATCATTCAATTAATCTTCAAAATCTTCATACTCACTAAAGACTATATTAAAAAAATACTGATATTTTAAAAATTTTAAATATCCTTAGAATATTTAAAGATACTTTGTCATGTATATCTAAGAAGCAAATTCTCAAAAATTTAATCCAATTTGCATCGATTAAAGAATATTTTATATCTTGAATTCTTATAGTTGTAGCTCAAAAACAAGAATCAAATGTGATAAGGATAAAGAATATGAAAATTGATTGAAGCAAGTAGAATATGGTAGTATCAAAATAAATATGACTACAAAATATATTATGTGTTCATTTCTTATGGCTTAAAAATTGAGAAGTCGTTGGCTTTGGTATGTGAATATTACATATGTATTTCATAACCATACAACTACAACAACTATAAACATTAGAGATCATTCAAGGGCTAGAATGTATTAAAAGAAGAATATTATTCGATAAAAAATTATATTGCTACTACAGTTCTACCAAAAACATCCTCATACTATTGACTTAGAATAAAACAACAACAAAGGTGACTATAGGATATTGCCAATATTACAGCTAAATCATGTTGTCAAAAACTTAAAGGATAAAAACCAGTTGAGACACTTTTAGACATATTAAAATATAATAGATGCATTTATTACTATCATATAGATCATAAAAATTATTTTTCTTATCTATCTTGGACTTTTTAAAATACTATATAGAAAATTCAATTATATCTAATAATATTTATGTTGGACTCAATATACTAAATTAATCAATTTAATATGCCAATACTCTATACTTTTGATATAAAAAGCATATAAATTAAAAATTATAACATTTTAATGTAAGTTGAAATAGAAGACAACTACCAACAGACATTAAAGAATATAAAAAAGATATTAGAATAATTGCTACTTAAAGTTTTTTAACTAATTAAGAGCTTGCTCTAAAAAATGTTATAATAGTTGAGTGTCTTATTCAATGATAATTATTTGACATATCAACAATAATAGTGAAGCCAAACATAAGTATTTTATTTTATTTTATTTTATTTTTTTGAAACAAACAAAGATAAAATAACTTCTTTAAAGAATAGACAATTTTATATTATATGGTAATTTTTTTATATTTAAGACTTAAAAATAATAAAATTAGATATCGTCTTACTCAAAAATATCATTAATACTTAAATATTACTTGGATTTCATTCAAAAAGAAGTTTGTGGTAGCTTAGACAAATCAATTTTGACATTTAGACCACATTGTAATATCTTATACTAGAGAGTCTATAAATGCCTCAAAATATACTTTCAAATACTTATTGAAGTCATATTGATATAAAATTAAAGAATCTTAAAATTATATAAGACTAAATATTTTCAATTTATTATATAAATTTTATAAGAACAACTCAAATTAACATCAAATATTAAATTATCTTTTATGCAATGATTTATATGAAAGTGTTGTATTATAAATTGAATAAAATATTTACGAAGTATTATCAAGAATAATACTTATCAATATCTAAATTAATAGAAAAAAGAACCATTTTAAGAAATTATCTAAAATATATTAGAGATTTTTTTCTAATATTTTATTAAAAAATAAATTAAAATTAGAAAAATATCTACAATGAATTATTTTTAAGAGAATTAAAAACTAAAATAGCAATATAAAATATTTATCTTGCATATCAAAGTAAAATCACTAAAAACATTAACTTATCTTGCAACAAAACTTGAAACTATAATTCAAATTAAAACACTCTACGAAGGTGATGTAGTAAAAATTTAATTCTAAAAAAATTAAAAAAATGAAATCAATAAAGATTTTGTCTTGATTTAAAACCTTTTGATGATAATACTTAATAAAAAGAAATTAAAAGAAGTAAAGAAGCCTCTTAAAAGCTCTAGCTCAAGCCAAATAAATCCATCTATCCTTTAGATTAATAAAAAAATCATATTAAAGAAAAGAAAACGTAGCAATTTAAAAAAAAATATTATTGACTTTAATGCATGATTTTATTCATAATTTCTTCTTTTAATAAAACAAATTATGCCCAAAAAAATATTAAAGAAGAAAACATTGTAATTGTAAATATATGATTGTAATTATAAATGTGAAGTAATCTTTATCTATTTTGAAAAAACCAAATGAACTAAAAATATACATTGATTATAAAAATATTCTTTATTATTATAAATAATAATTTTTTAATAAGCCTATTTTATTAGAAAAGCCTTTTTATTCTCATAATTAATCATGGTAGCTATTAATGTAGCTATATTGAATATTTGGCAATTTAACATCAAAATTATCATCATCAATAAAAACTTCATAGTCCTCTTCATTAACAAATTCATAATTGAATTAAAATTTGTTATGATATTTTTATTTTATTTACACTTTAATTATATATTTGACGTTGCTATTCCAAAGCTTGTAGCACAATGTAAGAGACTAACATTTTGTAGTTTTGCCATCCCAATTAATATCTTTTTTATATAATATTCAAAATTGAGATACAATTAGCTCACTATAACTTTACTTCTATTGTAAATTATAAAAGATAACTTCAAAGATAACTTTTAGCTCCATAGTCCTTATTGTAATTAAAAAAAACTTGTTTTCCAACATATTGTCGTCTTTGACAATTGTGCTCCTTATTTTGTGGTTGCATTGCTACTTTGAACAATGTTGAATAATTGTCATGGATATATATCTATTTTAATTATTAATTAAGTAATATAAATAGGTAGAAGTAGATAAAAATAGATTAATTTCATAATACCATCTAGAAAAGCTTTCTGAATGCTTCCTAGATGTTTTTTTTCTTTTACTTTACATATGTTTGTAGTTGATTGATAGGTTAAAAAATTAGTCAATAAGTTAATTGTGTGCTACATGTATTGGTAGCTTCTAGAATAAGCTAATTATGTGGCGTCTATATAGAAAACTTATATTGAATGTTAAGATATGTGTCATGCAAAGTCAATATGTTTTTGGATATCTTATAGAATATTGCTACATAGATCCTAAGTAGATAGTGTATATAAAGGCAAGAATGAAGCCTTCTTTGCACTTGTCAATTCTTTTCTTGCTTCTAGTTTAGTTTCAAGAGTATCTAGTTTCCTTGTCTTTTGGCAATAGCCATTTTAATTTCTTTTTTAATATACATACTTCTCTATTTCTATATTTTCATATTTCTTTGAAAGTATCTTAATTATTTATTGGCTTTCAAAAAGTTCTTGTCTTTGACAGATTAATAAGAATGCTCTAACAATATTAGAGCTTTGTCTTTTTTTGATTAACAATGGATTATTTCTTTTTTTTTATAAGACTTAAGTATATTAAAAATTATAAATTATCTTCTTCTAAATTGATATTTTTTTATTATATATATATATATATTATTTTCAAGTCTTTTCTTCTATTTAATTTCAAAAATATTAAACATCTTTCCTTCTTTAATTATTATTATGATAGAGCTTCTTGAAATAAAAAGTGCAATGGTACAAATGCAAGAGCTATTGAGAGAATTAATGCTTACAATGCATCAACTTAATTTATTATCACAAGGAATAACAAAATGGCAAGGTGTGATAATATAGAAATGATTGGAGCTACTTCAACATTTACACCAAATCATATCTCTTCTCTTATAGTAGAACATCCTTCCAATATTAGAAAACCAAAAAATGCATTGCCTAAAAATTTCGAGGATTTATTAATCAAGTACAACTTGTATTTGAACTTCAACTCCAAAGCTATCCAACTCCAGGATTGCAAGTTAGATTCATTGGTATGCTCTTTCTTGGTTCAATATTATTATCATTTTTATCTTTTTTTAAACAACAAGATTCAATATTAAATAATTTAGAGGCTTTTTTAGCAAATTTTTGATCTATATATGGAGAACATGATACAATTTGTGTTACAACCAATAAGATTTGTATTTTACAACAAGGTAATTGATCAATAAAGTTATATGCTTTACAATTTGAATAACTCACAACTAATATCAAGTGAGATGATACTGCACTTGTTAGCCAACTTTTCTATAGATTACAATATGAAATAAAAAAATTGATGCTCAACTTATTTGATCCTCAAACATTGAATCAAGAAATTGACTTTGCTGTGAGGTGTGACAATTGATTTTTTGAATTTTAATCTAAGAGTTCTATAAGTGTACCTTGAAATTATTATAATTCAATGACAATGCCAATGTCTTTTCAACACATACATTTAAAAGTAAAGGATATACAAATTGATGTAGTACACTTCAAACCTCTTATTGAGTAAAAAAAGATTTGTTGTTGTAAGAAAAGATTGTACTTATATTATGAAGAACCTAAGCACACTACTCAATATTGTACAAAAAAAAAACACAATCACAAAATTACAAGTACAGCTGTTGAAGAAGATAGTATGTTAGAAAACAAATTTGTCCATCTATAATAGGAACTATGTAGCTAAAACCTTGTACAATACCTAGTGAAGGTCCTATTCTCTCTTCAAAACCGTCTCCTAGTTTTATAATAAATGTTATTTTGGAACCTAAACATTATAAAGCCTTTGCCTTATTAGATTCAGGAGTCTCAATGTATTTCTTAAATGAAGAATTTGCTAAAAGACAAATAATACCTTTAATGAAGAAAACTAATTTTTTTTATATAGAAATCATATATGGTCATCTATTATCTTCAAAAAATGCTACTTATGAAATCCTTCCTATAGAAGTAACAACTAATGGTCATAGTAGCTTTCTAATATTTAATATCATTAGATCTTTCTTTCATCTAATTATTTTAGGTTTATCATGGCTAAAAAAATATAATTCATAAATAGATTTGATTTCTTGTAGCCTTCACTTTTTTAAAAGTATAATTAAGAATATAGTTGATCATATAAAAAGTCATAAGTCTAGTACAATTAAATCTGTATTTGTAGGTACAAGAGCTTTCTTGCATGTTGCAAAATGAGGATTATCTTGTATAATTTATATTGTACTTATTTCTAATAGTGGAAAGACTTTAAGTGGCATTCTAAGCTAATATTAAGATTTTTAAGATATATTTGAAAAAAAGAATACGGATATTCTATTAGAACATCATTCCTATGATTGCTCAATTGACCTTCAAAAAAGAGTTCAACTGCCAATTGGATCAATTTATAGTTTATTAAAAAATCAATAGGGTGAACTCAAGTAATACATTGAAGAAAATCTGGCCAAGAATTTTATATACCATTCCAAATCTCCAGTATGAGCTCTAATTTTATTTATGAAGAAAAATGATGAATCATTGTGGATGTGTATCAATTGTCGAAAACTCAATAAAATCACCATCAAGAATAAGTACCTACTACCTTTAATATATGGATTTCATAATTAATTGAATCAAACTAAGATCTATTCAAAAATAGATCTACAAGGAGCATAAAATCTAATATGCATCAAAAAAAGTAATGAATGAAAGACTGTATTTTGAACAAGGTATGGATATTTTGAATATAGTATCATGCTTTTTGGACTTACAAATGTATGAGCAACTTTCCAATATCTAATGAATGATGTTTTTTGAGAGTTTTTAAATAACTTTGTTATTTATTATGTAAATGACATCTTAATATATTCTAAGAACACAAAAGAATATAAACTCTGTATTTTTTGTATGTTACAAAAAATAAAAGATGCGTGATTCTATGCCAAAATAAAAAAAACTATATATTTTATACCACTCAAGTTGACTTCTTAAGATACATCATTTCAAATGTTGGACTTATGATGGATTCTAAGAAAGTTCAAAGTATTATGATTTAAAAGATCTCAAAAATAGTAAAAGATATTTGATGTTTTTTGGAATTTTCCAACTACCATTGAATCTTTATTGAGAATTTCTTTCAAATTGCAATTTTATTTATATGTTTGACTTATAAAGAAAAATTTCAATAGAATCAAAAAGCAAAAGTAAAATTTGAAGCTTTGAAGATAGATTTTATTTCTATACTAATCTTTTATTGTGTCAATTTTTTCAAGCGATTTTTTTATAGAAATAGATGCATTGGACTTTACTTTGAATGTCATATTGTAACAAATGGAAATAGATGATAAATTTCATCAAATAGATTTTTATTTAAAAAATATTTTAATGGCTAAGATCAGTTATAAGATTTATGACAAAAAACTTCTTATAATTAAAGATTTGTTTCAAGAATGACACCACTATCTAGAAGGTGCTTCTAATCCAATCATTGTTTATATACAAGAATCTTGAATACTTTATGTCAATACATATTTTGAATTGCTACTAAGCTTGTTAGAATATGTCTTTGTCAAAATTTGATTTTAAGATTACTTATCCATTTAGTTTTATATTATGTATCATCTTGTTTGAAAATGCACTGAGCATCTGGGTGTGAAAGATGAGCTTGTATTTTACAAGTATCCAAAAATCTTAATATATTTTATCCTTATAAGAAGAATGCAATTTTAATTTTAATTCAAAAGTTCTTAAATCTAATACAAAGTGCTAAAAAATACTCTTCTTAGTAATTTCAAGCATATATAAACTCCAATTGTCTTATTACTTTCATAATTAGGTAATTTTGATTTTTTTTTGTAAGCCCTAGCCATAATTAGCAAGCTTTAGTAAATTGTAGTTCCTAATCTAACTATCCATTTAAAAAAAATATTTTGCATATAAATGCCATTATAAGTCTTTTATATATTCAAACAAAATTTATTCTAATTCAACTTACAAATTGTGAGAAAATGCCCAAAAACCACACTAGTGTTACTTGGCTGTCAACTTGAAAGTTGATACAAATGTTCCAGTGGTGATTTCTCCTTCTTCATTCATTAACTTCAATTCAAAATTGGTGTGTAGCTTGATCTTTAAGTCTCCTAATACTATAACAAATTTTACTTTGATCCAACTAGTAGATCTTTAGATATCATAGAAACCCTATTAAACTCTAAACTATCAATTTGTGATACCTTCTTGTACCAAAACTTAGATATCTCTCAATTGCACTATTAAATTATTACAAAATTTCACATACACTTAGCTTATTCAATTAACCAAGCATTGTCATATTTTGAACTATAGATGTAACACCAATTTTATGAATTAGTCTTAAGTGCTAGCCCTAATCGTATTGCATAGATTCCAAGTTGCCAATACAAATCCTAAATTTGAATAATAATTGCTAAGTCAAATCAAATCTTACAAAAATAAGCCTTATGTCTCTATAAGAAGCTCTAATCTAGCTCTCTAATTCTAATCACCAATCTTCAAATGCCTCTCTATTTGTCCTAGGTTGTTATTTTTGTGGCAAGAGGTTTGATTTTAACCATGACTTACAAACGGTTAACTCCCAGGTATCAATCTAACCTATCCTAAGGATTTTTTAGTCCAATCCTATCCTCAATTTAATCTTAGTATCAATAATATTAATTATTTATCTCTTCTAATCTGATTTTTTAATTTATGGTCTTTTTAGGTAGTAAAAGAGTCTCTACAACTGAAAAGAAAAAATTACTAACCAACTTTTAATCTACTAACTATTAAGATAAGAAAATAAATTAATAGGCTTTTATAAAAGCCATATTTAAATATCTTGAATTACTATTGAATCAAGTTAATTAGATATTAATTAGAAATTTATTTTTGATTATATTTTCACCATATAATCGTATTATAACACAACATAAAAAAAAACAAGGTTTGAAAAATGTCTTTTCTAGATGTTATTATCTTACACTAAAAGAAAGAAATATATATTTTGATCAATAAAGAATGTATCTCTTGAAGTCGATCATTTTCATCTTTGAGCAATAAAATCAATATTGATTGTTGATATAATCTTTTTTAAATAAATTCAATCAAATATGTCCTTTGATTTTCTTGTTCATGATATAAAGAATCTTTCTTCTAAATTCCATGGTGCTTCTAAGTTTGAATTCAAAAACAACCTATTTTATTTCAAAAGATGCCTATACATTCTAGAAAAAATAGCACATTTACGTGTTCTTCAAGTACATCACGATTTTTTATCTGTTGGATATTTTAGATACAATAAGACTTTAGAACTTATATCTAAAGATTTTTAGTGGTTACAAATGTAGAAAGCAATGAAAAACTTTGTCTAGTCACGTGACATTTATTCAAGGTCAAAAACTACTTGTCATTGATGCTATGGAATTCTTCAACCATTATCCATTCTAAAACAATCATAGTCTTCAATTTCTATGGATTTTATCATAGGACCTCTAGTCTCAGGTTCTTATGACTCTGTATTTGTGATAGTAGATTATTTCATTAAAATGGCACATTTTGTACCATGTACAAAAGTTATCATAAGTAAAGAAATAACCAAGTTTTTTCTTGATAACATCTATCACTATCATGGATTATCTAAGAATATTATATCAAATAGGAGAACTCAATTTGTATCAAGATTTTGAAGAATATTTTTTAAGATTCTAAAATTAGACATAAAACTATGTTTGGCTTTCTATCCTCAAACTTATGGATAAACAGAGTGTATAAATTAAATTTTGGAGTAGTATTTGAGATGTACTATCAACTACCAACAAGATGATTGGATAATTCTTTTGCCATTAGTAAAGTTTGCTTATAATAACATGATATATTCTTCTATGCAACAAATACTTTTCTTTGCTAATTATGATTATCATCTAAGACTTGATACTTTTGACTTTTCAAAAGTTGATAATCTTGTAACAAAAGATTTGACAAATCATTTATTTGAACTACATAGAATTATGAAGGCATGATTAAAAGAGGCTCAAGAATAACAAAAGAGTAACATATATGCTTATTGTAAGGAACAACCTCATTTCCACATTGGTCAAAAGATATGATTACTTCTTTGTAATATTAAAACTATTTGCTCTTGCAATACGTTGGATTATTATAAGTTTCGACTATATCCTATTTGTAAACAAGTTATTCTAGTCGCTTGTTGATTATATCTATTCGAGTCTGTAAAAATCCATTCTGTATTTCATGTGTCTCTTTTAGAGCCATATAAGAATGAATATTTCAGAAAGAAGACAAATACCACATCCTTTTATAAAAGTGGATAATAATCAAGAATTTGAAATGGATGAAGTTTTAGACTCAAGACGATGTCAATATAAGCTGAAATATCTTATTTATTGGTATAAATATGATATTAACAAATGCACATGTGACCTAGCAAAAAATCTAGCAAATGTAGCATAGAATGTCAAAGCTTTTCATGAATGACATCTATCAAAATCAAGATGAAAGATAGCAAATATTTGTTATAAAAGAAACATAATTGAAGAAGGATTGTATTCTACCTTCTATCTTTGTTTTTAATATCTATATATTTATGGTATTAAAGAGATAGAGAACTAATAGCTAGCAGATTTAACTTAAGAGCCATCATTTGCTGACTTATTGAATGAGATATTGTGATATATGTAGCAAATATAATTCATTGCATCTTAAACTTTCTCAATATGTGATCGCTGCTCCTCATAGAACTCATCCCTAGAAAGGGAAGTAATGTCACGGATATATATCTATTATAATTTTAACTTAAGTAATATGAATAGGTAAAAATAAGTAAAAATAAATTAATTTTATAAAACCTTCTAAAAAAGCTTCTTAGAAGCTTTTTAGATGTTGTTTTGTCTTTACATGTATTTGTAGTTGATTGATAGGTTAAAAACTTGGTCAACAAGGTAACCACGTGCTACATATATTAGTAGCTTATGAAACAAGCTAACTATATGGTGCCCATATAGAAAACTTGTCTTGGAAGTTAAGATACATATCATGCAAAGTCAACACGTTTTTGGAGGTCCTTCAAAACATTGTTGTCTAATAACATGACTATATGGTGAAAAGTAAAAACATGGATGATGTTATAAAAGAACCTAGTATGAAGATGTGATAGAAAAAGAAGGATAAATAATAGGAAGGTAATAAAAATTTTAGTCTTAATATTCTCTTTTAATGAAAGAACTTCTATTTGCTTTGTGGTAGCATAAATACCTCAAATCAAAGTAAATAAGATAAGTAATTGATATAGACATATTAAAAAGAAAATTATTAATAGATTCAAGTAAAAATTATCTAAAATTATCAAATATTGATACTTAAAGAGGATCAATTGTCAACTTGCATCAAAATCAGACCACGAGGCACAAAACTACATACCTATGGTGACTCTAAGGTTCTTTAGTAGATTAGAGAATCGAATTCAAGAATAAATAGATAAAAAGATTTTTAAGCATTTTTTTTATATCAATCAAATTAATATTTAGTTTTGAAAGATTTTCAAAGTTAATGATATTTTTGATTGGATTATATTTTAAAAAATAAAATTATATTTAAAAAATTGAGGATTTTGTGTATATATGTTTTGTGGTATATGTATAAGTGAATTTTGGATAGTATATTGATATTCTAATTTTTAGTGTGTATAAAGATTTTGAGATTAATTGAATGATTAGATCAAAGTTTGTGAAGGTTTTTGTGGGTTAAGGTCTTACAAATTAGAATTTGAGAGTTAGTGAGTATTTTTAAAAACTTCAATAATTTATTAATTGGATTAATTTATTTTAATTTTTTAATAAAGACTAAACTTGATTTTCCACAATTTAAGTATATTTTGGCAATTCAATAGTTTAAAAAGGAGATATTGGTACTAGAAGTTCAACATTTAGATTTGAGTAGGATGCTAGCCAATACCCAAGCAGAATTTAGAGTTGATCTTCTATTTTGGTAAGTTCAATCTTCTTCAAATTTTGTATGATTGTTTCTAATTTAATTGTTGAAAGGTGTATAAATCTTAAGTAAGATTAATAGTATAATTGATAGATATTGAGGTTTTAAATTTCTCTTAGATTAGGTTAATTTGATTAGGATTTGATTTAGGATTTAGAAATTTACTTAGAATTTAAGTAAAGACTATTAGAATTTTAATTAGAGTTAAAATAATAATAGATTGAAATTTATTTAAGATGTATTTTTGATTTTATTTTAATAATTCTTTTGAATTTCTTTAGGATTTCTTCATGCTTCTTTTGAATTTTTTTTGAAGTTTATTTAGATTGATTAAAGCTTGATTAGTATTATTAAGATTTAATTGGATTTATTTAAGATTCTATTAAAATTAGAATCTTATTATTGCAATTCTCCTTCTACCTTCTACAGCCAAGTATTCAATGCATTCTCAAGCAAGGCTTCATGAAATACAACAACGTTGCTATATAGATTCTAGATAGATAATATATATAGAAACAAGAGTAAAGCCTTTTTCATTCTTGTCAATTCCTTTCTTGCTTCTAGTTTAGTTTTAAGAGCTTTTAATTTCCTTGTCTTTTGGAAATAGCCATTGCCGTTTCTTTTTTAATATACATACTTCTCTATTTCTATTTTATCATATTTCTTTGAGAGAGTTTCACTTATTTATTTGCTTTCATCAAGTTCTTATCCTTGACAATAATGTGCTTAAGTTCTCCTTAATATAAGCATAAATCTTCTTAATGGTGTTGTTGTATTATGATTCGGCTACCATGTGAAAATAATGCATATATATATAAATATATATATATATATATATATATATATATATATAATTTATCATACTATGTAGTGAAAGCTATGTTATTAGATTTTAGTTGATTACAAAATATGATTAGATTACTACTTTGAAGTAGTTAGTTTTAAAGGGCTATTATTGACATTTATTTTATCTTAATAATAGTTTTTATATATTTAGAATCATCTTTATTAGACATTGGTGACTTTTGAAATCTTATTTTGTTTCTTTTATTTGGTATTTAAGGCATATATTATGTAAATATTATAAGAAAAAGAATTGGAGAGGGATTTTGGTAGCAAAAAGAGTAGAGTAGATATTTATATAGATGAGTAGAAATCAATGATGAAAATTTCTATTACTATTGGCCAAAAAGCATATTCAATGGACTTCAAGGAGGCTGCCCAATGCCTTATTAGGAATTAGGATTACTCTTTTGAGACCATTTGAATTAAAGAGGCAAGGATTATGAATTTTAGGTTTTTTGCTATGGTTTTGGTGCAAATTTTGTGTGATTTGGAGTTTTTTTGAAAGAGATATAGGTGCTCAAAGTTAAGATGTTGGTTTTATGTCAATATCATTCTTTAGGACATAACACATGCATATAAAAAGCAATGAAGGATCGGTAAAAAACATTGAAGAGATCTCTTTCTTGACTATACTTTTCATATACTTATTAATGAGTTCTAAGCCAGGATCAAAGAGATATAGGAGGTTGAATTCAATACTTGCAATCTAAAGGCAATAAGTGACCTAATTTACTAGTGGTTGTATTTTGAGCTATATCTTAAGTAATTTGACAAGATTTTGGGTAAAAAATATCAAAAATGTGTATTATTATATTACTAAACTTTTTATTCAAATTTTTTATGATTTAAATCTTGGATTTTTGAGATATAAAGAAAATAGTATTCAAATATTTGTAAATTAGGAATTATAGCACCTGCTAGGATTTCTAAGATGCCAAATGATATGTAGTAGATTTATGGTTTGTTTTTTTTTGTGGTAAAGTTTAAGGATAAATTCTACATTATCTAGAAATTTGAGATAAATTAAGGAGTTGAATTATGACATATGAATTTCTAGATTTTAGAGAAAAAAAAGTCTTTTGAAAGGATTTTGCTACAATTTGGGCATTTTTTACAAAATAAAGTGGATTTTGGAAGTCAAGACTTTATATTCATGTTAAAGATAGAGATATAGAGCTATGAAAAAATTATGATATAAAGATAGATTTTCTTAAGAAGATTATAGATTTTCTTTGAACTTATTGAAAATCAAGCATTCCAACAAATGAATTAATTATGACTTAATATAACAAAGGATGTTAGGGCATTTTTAGATGCTTTAAAAGCCTTATATATAAAGCTTCTTAAATATAAAAAGATTTTATTAGTAGAATAACTTTTGATAATATTATATTTATTTGGCCTCTATAATAAGAATACATCATTTATTGAAACTTGTCCAATAAGTTAAAACTAAACTCTTTAGAAGTAGGTACCCAATGTATATTCAAATAGAAAATCACACCACAAAATTGCGTTAATTTTTTTTAATTCAATAAGAAGCTTAAAATGTACCTTATCAATTTCCATAGGTTTTGATCTTGATTAATAAGCTTCTATGAACTTAAAGGCTATTCCTATGGCTTGATTTGTACCTTTTTAATCAAATCTTTATTCTTAGCATCTTTCAAAAAATCAATTATTGTATATAATGGTTTGAGCAATAAATTTCTCTAATGAACTTACTTTTGGTATTGTTAATAGTAAATCTTTGATGTTATCTCTTAATCTATATTGAAATTGATTGATAAGGATTTTGACATTTCAATCTATATAGTAAGTAAGATTTTAGAATTTTGTAGCATATATGATGTTTGATTATGATCTTTGTTGCAATAATATAAGTTTAGTCTCTACAATCTTTTCTTAATCACTTTTTCCAAAAGTAGCCATACATACTTCTAAGAATGAATTTAAATCATAAAAAATATATTAATTTTTTTCTATCAAAGATGCAAATTAAGAAAGAGCATTCCTATAAATATAATTTGAATAAATCTAGCAATGTATTGAGAAAGATGCAACTTTAGAGAGAATTTTATTTATCGTAAAAATCCTTGAAATTTTGAACTTTTTGAGCATACTTATTCTCACTTCTTTTATACTTAAAGTAGCAATCTACTTGCTTCTTTCAATTACACAACTTCTTAGCATAGACTTTGAACTTTGTTGTTGATGTCTTCCATAGGCATTGGAATACTACTTGTATAGTTGATATTAGGGATATATAAAAAATTTAATTTTAGAGTCTTGACAAGCTTGAAAAGATCTGCAATAATTGCAAATCTATTCTCACTTATACCAAGAGTAGCATTTATAATTTTTTCTTCCATAAACAACTCAAAAAAACCTAAAAGTCAAATTAAAAGAAGATAATTTGCAACCTCTAATATCAATTGAAAGTTTCTACAAAGAAAGATAGTTCATTTTCTTTAAAGAAAAAAAAATGAATGTAAAAAACTAAAAGTGAGTTTGCATGTAGATAGTCTACAACTTTTAAAACACACTAATAGAAGTGAAATAATCTACTCACTTCTAATACAAAACAAAGACAACAAATTAGTATTCTTGTAAAACTGTTAAAAACATAAATCTCAAAAAAAGAAAATCTCAATACACTCTTATGTTACTGAAAAAGACTAGAAAATCACTCAAAGATGGTAATATATTGAACTAAAATGTCTATTGCCAAAAACAAAAAGACTAGAAAGTCTTGAAATAAGACTAAGGACTAGAAAGGCATTGACAAGAATGAAGAAGGTTTCATTCTTGCCTCCATATATATTATCCAACTAAAAGCTATGTAGCAACATCCTATAGGACCTCTAATACATGTCTAATTTATGAGATATGTGTCTTAACTTATAAGGTAAGTTTCTTATATACGTGCCATATTATTAGCTTGCTATCTACATATTATACTGCAAGCTATCTACATGTGCAACATATAGCTAACTTGTTGGCCAAGTTTCTAACCTATCAATCAACTATAAAAATATATATAAAATCAAATATACGTCTATGAAGCTTCTAAGAAGCTTGACTACAAGATAATATCAAATCTACCTATATTTATCTTCTACCTAGCACTTCTTATCTAGATTAATATATCTTCTTGATTGAAAAGAGCTTGTGATTGCTATTGCCTATAATTTCTTCTAAAAAAAATCAATAATTAATTCATATGAGAAGTTGCAAGGCTTGTTGGGTAGATGTAATGTACATGTGGTCTTTGTATAGAAAGCATAATAAGAGCACATGTAGGAACTCCAATAATATCATTAATTTTATTATGTAAGGTTCTAAAATATTCTAAAGGAATTACTAAAATATTCATTTTCTATATGTATTACTTACATTTATTTATATATATGACTATCTATCTATCCATTAATTTAGAATTTTTGTTTATATCTTCATGAGATTCTATCCTTTGAAATAATATTTAAAATCAAATAAGATTTTAGATTTTTTTTTTTAAAAAAATTAATCAAATTAGAATCTAGGTTTGATTTATGATAAATTATTATTTAAATAAAATATATAATTTAGAATTAGATTAAATTAAAAATAAAATTTTTAATTTTTAGATTAGGATTTTAAATTGAAGATGCAAAATTTAGAATATTCAAGAAAAATTTAATATTAATAAATATTTTTACCTCAAATAAAATGTAATCTAAAAAATATTTAAATTCAAATCTAAAAAGTCAAATTTAGTTATCCTATTTCAGATCTTAAGTAAAAAAATTAATATATTTGTAATTCTCAATATATTTATTATCGTTTTTTCTTTTATATGTAATTGAATTTACTATGTAAATATATAATTATTATCCCAATTTTAGTGCAATGTAATATCTAGTAGATGTCAATCATGGATTATAATAATTTGAATGTGTTTTCTTTTAAATATCTCCAACCAGTAAAAATTCTATAAAACATATAATTAGTATTTGTCACTTTTGTATATAGCTTTCGATGCAAAAAAATTTAGGGTTGTAAAGTTTTTAGAATTTAACAACTGTTTTACTGAAAGCTCTACATGTCTTTTCGGTGTTAGCTTCTTTCATACAATATCTCCAAAACTTTTCAATTCTTTACAAAAAATTGAACGAGTATTACCTACCAAATTCCACATTTCTTCATCTGTTTTCATTTATGTGTAAAGAAAGGTTTTATATTATAGAAGAAAAATATCCAATTCATTAACTGGCGTAAACACCACAACTTATATCGAGGACTGCCCTCAACATTCAGACATTTCTTGGAAAGTTTGTAAGAATTGAATGTATGAGAATTCATAAGAAATCAAGAAAGCATAAAAATATGGTCTCACTTCTATCAAGAAATAAGCTGATCTGATTTCAGTTATCACTGTAGTGCAAAATACACAGTTACGTTTATGGTGTATCCAAGACACTAAGGTATTGCACTTATCCTACGCAAACTCTGTGTCCCGCCTATTTTCATGAACCAGCAGACATTCAACAGATCCAATGTGATCAGCCTGCGGACAGAATTTTGAAAATCTTGCTATGATCAAGTATGCGCTGAAATACATCTCCCAGATTTTCGTTTCTGAAAGAGTGTGTTTCAAGCACAGCAATACTTGGAGGACATTCGAAGTCCTCTTCTTGCAACCTGAGAGTTTCGCCAATCGTAATCAAACATCATTGAAAAATTCAAAATCACTGGTGGAGGATATCACACCGTATGGGCTATCTTGCATCTGCAATAACAAATAGTGGAAAGCAGAAGTAGATATCCGTAGCCAAGTAGCATATTCGCACATGTAATTTCACACAAGTTAATGCGCATGCCTGATTGTCAATCAATTACTTGAAGCGATTTAACAGTCTCTATATCTGCCAGTCGTGCTTCATGAGCACTTCGAACGTTCTGAGGTATGAAGAGTTTGTTCATAAATTTTTGAGATGCTGGAACAACAGGTTGCCAATTCACCCGACTACCTCTCAAAGTGCTTGTGGGAGCCAATGGCCTGCAACTCAGAGAGTAATCTTAGTAGATATCAGTTTAAATGAAAAAATGACCTATTAATTTATTTGTATAAGAGGAATCTAAAATAAATTCCTACATAAAACAATGCACAACCTTACATTTCTTGAGTGTATCCAAAACTGCGCTTTAAAAATTAGTTGGAAGCAAAGAACTGCCGATCAATAGAGCAATAGCGTCAATGATCCCCCTCGCCTAAACACCTAAATTAGCAGTCTATGACAAACATGCTTCTCTTCATGCGATAGCTTTCCCAACTCAGCTACGAACTCTGGAGTTACAAGTGGGAATAATTCTTACTGATGGATGGTGGGAAGCATGGATTCCTGGCGATTTCTAATATCCTGCGCTGTGTTTCTACGCACCAAAGCACCAACTTGTTGGGCCATCTCCACTGCTGCCAAATTGAAAGTTTTTTCAACCGGCTTCTGCAACACACAACATTTGTGATGACTGCCAAAGCTAAACTCGAAAAAAGGAATAAAACATCATTTTTTTCGAAAGAGAGCATAAATCAATGCTGCACATATTCTTCATTTTAAAAGCATATCACAGTCTAGGTTTCTCTGAACAATACAAATCCGCTCGGTTAGACCAATTGCAGTTAGCCAAGGTATCCTGAAGTGGTCATCCGATTACGTTGAACAATCTTAAAGTCAAATGGAGTTCATAGTAGAATCTTGGAATACATCGTCAAGAATATAACTACAAAATGACAGCAATTAATTATAGACTAAAACCAACCAGCATTAGATAAAGTTAGATGTGTCTTCACATCTGTTTCTCTTGCAAAGTGTTCTCAATTCCCACCAAGCAAATGACATACGATCACCCTATAATATTGGATGAAATTCCTTGAAAATTCCATCTTGAGGAGGTGAGTACTACTCTTCATCTACATTATACCGGAAAACTGTGAAACTAACTAGAAGTCTCTACGCGAAGTGGAAAAGTGCCAGAGGAGTTTAACCATAGTGAATGCTGCAGTAAAGACAGAAAGAGGTAATCTTTAGCTATAAAAGAGTACAAACAGACCTCACATGTGTGCATTGCAAGATCCTTCTCTGCAAGCGAGTCCCAGTGCTGTCCAAATATCAAACACACCGATCAGAACAAAGCCTACAGTTTAACGATGCAAATACATCCGCCAGGAAGAATAAGAGCTCAAATTATCTTAGTTAATTCCTTTCAATGAACAATTAGAGGAATGTACTTCACAATTATAGTGGTGAAAATCATTAATAAGTAAATTCACCACCATACATGTAAACGAACAGTTTCACAGGATACTGCAGTCATCCCTGTATTTTATAAAGACACACAATTTGTTGAGCCATCTGATGTAACTTCTGCAAGTACCTGACACCACTCGGGCCTCTGATTTACACCTGATGAAGCCAAGGAGATCTGCCGGACGGGCATTCCAGGCGGTTCCACGTTTAATTTCTTGTGTGGAGGAACAGGGCCTGTGGGGGAATACTCATATTGACTACGTTCTTTATTGCGAGCATCGTCTTGCATCTTGGCCACAACCTCCAGATAGCTGCAAGCCGGTTGAGTTGCCGTACCCAAACGTCAACTCAATTCTGCTATAATTCCCTCAAAAAAAGGCATTCTTGCCATTAAATAAGTGTAGAAGAGACTACTCACTTGTACTCCCATGGAGACTTGTTATTCAGTCCCGCATCCAGTGGTTTAAGCATCGGTTTATGGGTCCAAACTGGAACAGGATTTCCTGTCAGCGGGTTATAAATTTGCCGGTGCTCTTCCCTGAAACCTTAAAAATAATACCTAGTTACAACCCGTAGATATTCATCTGACCACAACAGGATTTAGAGCACTTAAACTCCCACAAAATTGCTTTATATCTGCTACAATCAAGTGACAAAATGATACACTAGCAAAAGCTTATAATTTAAGGTACTTAATAATAGGATATAGTTTACACGTTTGCTACACAAACTTATTTTCTGAAAGTGAAGTCCTCTATGCATCAAATTTATCAATTCCAAGTTCAGATTAAAAATGAGACAGTAAGTATTGCAGTACCTACCATGTGCTGGTTTTCTTCCCACGGTGTAGTTGATACTCGAGCACATTCAGCCCCTGGCCCAAGCATGAGGGCATTCCCCAGTAGCCCATGTCGAATCCCAACGGTTTTGGGATATCAATTTGAAACCTGGATATTTTGCAAGTGTAAACTTGTTGAATAATCAAATTCCAGACTGAGAACTTCCAATTCATGCAACTAAGATATATTCTACGGTGACGCTATCTGAGAGTTTTATGCTCGAACTTTCTAGAAGTCTTTTGACTCCATAGAAGCACCTAAAGGAGGGACATAGGAAGAGAATAAGAGGAAAAGGAAAGTTGAAGGAAGCTGGTTAATACAGCGAAATCCAAATGAAGAGGCTAAAGTTACATCATCGATTATTCCTCTATGTCGAACTCGGCGAGGGACACCCTTATCAGAACCCATTACCAACAGCTCTCTCTTGCTGTGCATAGTCCACAACACATACTGCAGATGAATCTTGAAGACAGAAATGATTCAGAATATTAAAAAAATACCCGTCGTTATGTCTCAGTTGTTTCGACAAGTTCAGGTACCTAAAAAACCAGGAAATAAGCCAAGTCAGAAGACCCAAAAACTACTGACCAACTTTGATAACTATTTTACGAGCAACCAGATAGTGACAAAAACCAACACTAGATGGTCTCAACTTTACAAACTACAAAACCAGCTTCGTTTGCAATTCTTTGCTACAACTCGAGATGAAGATTTCAAGATCCTATTGTAGACTAAAATCTTACTCTAATTCAGAGTCCATAAAATATTCAAATTCATTCAGCATTGCCGTATCCTTGAAAGAACATTTTGAAAGGTTCTTCGAAACCCATTTGGCTTAACGTCGAAAAACTTGGCGAGATCGTCCTAATCTAATGAAATTAATCCGGCAAAGGGTGAACACTTACCTAACACTGCCCGTATTATCTGGGTCAATGTATGGTTTAAATCGATTAAACTCATCATCAGTAAGATACAACCCAAAAGTTTCCATTGTGTAACGGAAGGCGTCATAAGTAACCTGTATCCGTGATTCTCATGTTAAAATATATTTGATGATTTTGTATAAACTAATAAATACATGCACTGAAAAGATTTTAAATAGAGTGATATAGATTCCAATGGACAACGTCCTTCCCCATTAGATGCAGAGAGTATGCGATTTGGAAGAATTGAGCGCTGCCGCAACAGTCCTCCTAGATATGTGATAGTGGTAGAGACAATTTACCGCATTATCCTTGGGTTGAGGTTCTCCATTGAGACGACATTGAGCAGGTAGCTGTTCTGCCTTCCAATACATCTGTAACGTTGAAAGTAGCAGTATCATGTACACGAATGTTTTTGGACACACCCGAATTTGAACAATAAAGAATTCTATGATATCAGAAGAAACGCATACACCAATGTTAGAGGTCGTCTTACAGTGTCAAGTGCCTTCTCACAAGGATTAGTTTTTCTTCGCCTTGGGGGTATCCGTTTAAGTTTCAGTCTCCTATGCTCTGTTTTCATACACAAGAATTTGAAAGAAAAGATAAAAATACAGACGTTAAATTTCTTTAAAAAGCATTCTCTTAATGCATTTGATAAATATTCATCAAATCCAGAAATTTATCCACCCAGAAAATGGGCCCTTTAGGCGTTCCACCTATTTGGAACATGTGTGTTATCTTATCACATTATGTCCACAATAGATAATCCAACATGCAATACATAACCAGCGCAACGAGTGCCTTTATAATTGAAAGATGCGTCGTGTTTCAGTGTTTCAACAACGGAAGGGAATTCACTTGTCTCGGGTGTCTCTTCAGGCTCAGTCGGATATATGGGTTCAAGCGGGTTCGATGGTTTCTGGCGAGTAAAGCCCTTGTGTTTCTTCCCAATGTCGATGTCGAAGAGCTCCAGACCAGTGCCATAAAACATCCGATTCCTCCTGTGGAGACCAACTCTTAAGCTGTCATGACCGAAAATCAGTTTACCTCCATATGAGAATAGGATTAGCATTGTCACAACTAAGGTCAAAACTCGGATGCAACTTCACTCAACAAGGTGAAAAATCTTACTCTGAACATAGAGACATTTATGAATGATGTGGAGCACCAAGTAGCAAGCACTCAAATGTTTCACGAGAATCATTCAGAAGGTTTCAGAGGATGATGGGGATTTACATCCATGTCCATTTCTTGGATTTGCACCCTTTCCATGGATCTGGTACTTTCTCTCCTGGTAAAATACACCTGCAAGGCTTTGCATACAATGATTTTGACCTTGATCCCACTATGTCGTCGTTTCGCAGGGCCATACTAGATGTTCGATTTGTCCATTTCTGCATCCAAAGGCGGATGGTGAGTGCATGTAGTTGCCTCCTCTGGACGCGCAGATGAGTTTTCTGTTCGCGTCGGATATACTCAACAAGCAATAAGATTAGGACCGAGACTATCCCTTTTCCCGAAGATGACGCTTCATCCAAGAAAAAGCCACTAGTTTGATCTCGAGTCCCATATCTGAGACATGTCACAGCTCAATCCTGATTCTCTAATCAGCAAAAGCACCATTGGAATCTCCGAAGTTGATTTGGACTTGTGAAGAAAGGAGGATGAGCCATGCTCGAAAACCTATCAGCTCAGACCGGAATGACTAGATTCGAAGCTCATCGCAACACACGAGCAGCTTCCAACTTTTTCTGCTGTCATCTTCGTTCCGGTGCCTTAAGAGATGTATGCATCCCCATTTAAAGAGGTAACGTACAAATATTGTCTGATTGTAATGACCAATTGCCTAGTACAAACCCCATCATGGGCCCGTTTTACTCTCGTCTGAAGATATTTCAAACCCAGAAGCTTTTGAGACATCATATAGTGGATTTTCACGGAGTAGCTTAACTCGATCAATTCTGTCCCTCCTGCGACAGTAACAAAGATCTGTACCATTTGGCAGTAAGGAACATTTCCAGTCCAGAGCCTCCCTTTCCCACCTTCAGTGCAATTCTTTTGCCAAGAAATATAACTTACATGAAACCCTGCTGGTATGTTGGATGGTCCACTTGGTAATATGTATTGAGGATCCAAAGGATTCGTCAGTCTATTGGTCACAAGTGTGCGGCTCGGCTTCAGCACTTTGCCATCAGGTTTAAGCAACCATATGTCGGGAAAAGGTTTGTTTAAACACTGTTCCACACGCACCAATGGAATTAAGACTCCGTTATCATAATGGATCCCAAATTTAAGCACTCCACACAAGTTGCTCCTTATAAAGACCATGCTCTATACCAAATAGAAGTTATGTACTGGAAAAACGTGGGAATATTCATTCATTCCTTTCATCGTTCACTCGCAGTTTCTCCAGAAAAATAAGTGGACAACGGCAATTTTAAAGAAGGAAATCGTAGCATACGGATGCTTTCCCAAATGGCAACTTTATGAAACTTGCTATAACATTGAGCCACTGAGATGGAAGTTTACTTTTCATTAATACAAGAATACAGCTTGATCAGAATTGTTTAGCGCAGGTACATGCTATTACTAACTACAACCAAGTAACTACATACTAACAAGGATGCAGCTCAGATGAGCAATAAAATGATGCAAGCAGTCTCTAAACCAATGTATCAAAACGTTCAATTGGAGGACAGAGAAAGATGTCACTCACCATTGGATCCTTCGGATCTTGTACATTGAATTGATTTGCTTGTCCTCCTTGAATGTCTTCCGTCATAAGATTTCGGGATATACCTGCCGGTGGGCATGGGTAGTATTCTTTGAGCGTCTCGAAAGGCGCAAAATCAAGTAGTGAGTCATAGGGTATTTCCTTTGGATCGGGGTACGGCTCCACGAGCCGAGGCTTTGGAAGTTCTAGATCCATAATTATATTTCCTAGATACGCAGTCCAAAATTCTGTTTAGCTGATCCTCACATTGTCATTGCCAATTCTCCCCACTCCTTTGTCCCTGATTGCGTGTTTAAAAGATACTGTACTCAAATTTCCGAGAAGATTGGGGACGGAAACATGGAGTCTAAAAAACTTAAAAGCATTTTTCTTCAAAAATTGAGGTATGCGCCTGTCACTAGGAGAATTGAAAAGTTTCAGGGAGACACGTTGCGGTTAAAGTTTTGCATAGCCTCTTTCGGGCAAAGAACCTCCTCGTGGAAAGGTGCAACGTCAACCGGATAAGTGCCGCTGACACGATTCACGCGAATATAATCAAATATTTCTGTGGCACTCCTGCATCGTGAAGAATGGCGAAGAGGATATGCAGTGCCTTCCTGAGTACAACTCCCAATCCACGTGATCACTTGGTTACAAATCCCTTGAGCTGGAAAAGCTTGATACGCATGTAAGCTAAGGTCAAGGAGGACAAATCCATGCCTCTTCACTCTTCACGTCTTCATCTTTATTAAATAACAAATCTTCCTGCTGCAAGTCATTTTGTGTGGTCTCGCAGAAGAAGACTTTGTTTCCAAAATCTGGAAAGATAGGAACAACAGCAACATTGAAATTAGAGATGAACCAGTAATTGGGTTTCAAAAGTGAATTCTCATGAAGAACATCTCAATGCCGTCCTGAAACAATCTCACTTAGGTTGATAAATTAGGATGCAATCCGGAACATGACGCAGAAGCGGTGAGAGGATCCGGGCTCCTCTAATTCACATAACCGGAACAGAGAGGTATCCGCTTTCCTATTCAAAAACATCAGGAGAACGCTCCAAAGCGTGAAATACAACCTAGTTGCTCAGCAAAAGATGTAAAACTTGCCACACCCCTAATCTTACCCTTTCGTTTGCTCTTCTCCCATCTCCAAATAATACCTGCAATTTCCCAATGCGAGAAAACAAGAAGCAACATTTCCATGCCATTTCTCTCAGCAGGGCCAATTTTCATCTCATAACTTTCTTCTCTTGCTGAAGATTGTTGTCAAAGCATTAATTTAGCCGAAAGAAGATCTCGTGAATTTTGCCACAGGAAATAGAGACGTCTACAACATGTCAAAAGAGTGCCCAAAAGCCAGAAATTCGTGATCAGTTATTAACGTAAGCTTGCAATCATATCGGCAGTTGCCGCTTAGGTAGTACGAAGTGGAATTCTAGAATGAGACGGCGTGAGTCCTCTATCCTTCGTGAAAACATCAGACAGTGATGGCGCAACTAGGAAGAGCCAGGAGACACAGCATTTCCTAACTATGTTCCGCCCCTGCAGCTCTTGTCCTTACAACCATGATGCAGGGGTTAGAGGAGCGGCTATACAACTTAAATCCAGCTAAAAAGTTCTAAAACCTTGCCATGAAAGAGGTTCACATTGTTGCCATGATCGAATTGGAACCATCCTCTAGAGAAAGTAATTGTACGGTTCCAGGGCAACCGATTCCACGCCTTCCTGTAGAGCAACCCCTTCGCGAGAAAATCCAACATACAGCCCTTCGACCTACTCTGTAAAGTCCTGAATCCGCAGTTTCCACTTACTTCAAATTGTTCATTACAGACAAAAATGGACCGCCAAATCATCCTCTAAGCACCTTCACACATGAGAGTGTCACTAAATCGGCAACGCAAATCAATAGGCATCGAAAGAATTAACGAGGCTTTCCAGATCCCGTTGCGCACTTCACAACTCCCCTGCTCCGCTAACATGGAACCACAATTTCTCCATGCAACAACACAACGACCGTTGTTAAATACATCCTCACGTCCTTTCCTTCCGAGCCACGATCGTGTGCTTCCAACAGCGCGGATTCATGTACAACGCCGTCAATCAGCAGATCCTGTACCGAAATCTGGCACAAGGATGTATCTTAACTTAGAAACACAGTACCAAAGCATTACTCTCACATGGACGGCCATGTATAATTCACACACAACGACTGTGGCCGGAAGCGAACTACAATCAGTTGCATGCATGCATGAGACATCTGAAGCCTGCTTCCATGTGAAGCAGATGAACCTGCCGAACCTGATTCATAACCTGATTCCGAACCTCAATTCGAACCTGGTTCGGAACGAAATTCCGAGCCTGGTGGGACCGAAAATTTCATCCATAATAGGCTCTCGTGAACCGTACTGCGCAATTTGTCATCCACATTCGTTGATTCGTCAGAGTTGAAGGGCATGTATATGTTTTGTTTGTTGGTTAGAACAACCTAAAAATTATAACTTTGCTAGTTACAAGAATAAGAATTCTTAAATTTAAAAATATTCAATTTGGGCAAAACAAGAAGGCACTAATGTTGTGATCAAAGACTTGTTTGAATTATAAATTTTAAGCTCGAAGCTAGTTTCTCCTTGAAAAATTTAACAACCTTATGTAGTCTATAAAATTGATTATATATATTTAAATTAATATGTTGTTTTGAATAAATTTAAATTTAATCTATTTTTTAAAAAAAAATATGCATATATATATATATATATATATATATATATATAAGCCTTGTTAAAAAAATTAAAATTAAAATTAAAGGATCTATATGGATCTTTTGTTCTTTAGTATTTAAAACAATAACTTTTATGTTTAATTTTTAAAAAAAAATTCAATTTTTTAAAAATTAGTAAATTTTCTAAAATATTCTATTAAATACCATTAAGAGTACAATATTTTTGTCACATGATGCTCTTATATTTTCTAAACTAAAGTTTTCAGTAATATTCTATGAAACTTTAATAATTTTAAAACTTATTTTATATCTTTTGTAAATACAAAATTATCTTCACAAAGTGTTCACTTTATACATTCATAGCATATATACAATGAAAAAATGAAATCTTGGTTTTTTACAATTAATATATTTTTTAATCACATTTTTAATTTTATTCAATTAATTCTTGATGTTTAAAAATAAAATATTTTAATTTAAAGTTTATTTTATTTATTTTTTAAGCATATTTTTAAAAAATAACATACTTTGGGTAGATTGAACTACTGCTATTAATAAGAGACATAAGTTCTTAGCATATTATTACTACTAAGAAATTATGAAACATAAATTTTATTGTAAATAGCATTAATAAAATAAATTTTATTATATGCTCTTATTTAATATTTTAAAAATATATTAATATATCTATTAAAATATTAAATACATATTTAATAATTTTTTAGTAAAAATATTAAATTATATCTATTTTTAGAAATATAAGTAATCACATAAACAATCAAAGCCAAATTCATCAATCTCAACTAAAACAACTATATTTTGTCTAAAATTAACTTATTATTTTGAATTATTTTATCATAATTAAAACAATTTAAGAAGAATTTATCGATTGCACAATCAATAATTAACTAACCAAGAATAATAATAATAATAATAATAACAACAATAATATTTTAAAAACATATTTTTTTCAATTCATAATTAATATAGATATTTATTTACCAAAGTAGTTATTCAATACCACAATCAAGTTCAAGAAAGATCATGACCTCCAAAAAAGATATATTATTTTTAAAAGAATATTAAACAAAACCATACTTTTACTAAATAGATCCACCTTTGATGATCCAATAGTGGAGAAATGAATCTAAAGATCATTATTTTATTTTTCATGATGGTGAAGGTGGATAGATCAATTTGATAAAAACTTGGATCTATTTAATATTCTCTTATTTTTATCTATTATATAAAATACATCAAAGGTGTTATAAATCAACAAGATAATCTAGAGAGTCAAATTAGCCTTTTGATTGGCTATTTTAATAAGCTAGTCTTAAATAAGCTTCATGTGCAATGCACCAAAATAGCCTCTTCTAGAAGGAGGGTCCTTTAGTACATTATGCAATAATGAGGCTTTTTTCCATTGTCTCTCTTGGTAATTACAGTGTCAAAGTAGAGAGAATTTCTTCAAGAAAGTGTTGGACCTTTGGCTGCTATTAATTGCTCAAACAAGTTGCAAGATTATAAAATACAAATATGATTTATAGCTTGTCTTCAAGAAGAGAAATACATCAAATACACAAGTATAGGATATATAAGAGTATCCAAGATGTGACTACATATTCTAAATTCACTTCTATTCTTGTGGAAATCTCTTCTATATATGTATCATTGAATAACTTCTAATCTAACTATCTAGTTGGGTTCAAAATTCTCCACAAGTTAACTTATATCTTTGACTACTTCTATACAAAAATCCAACCATAAATTCATTACAAGTCTTTAGATATCACCTAATCTCTAGCAGGTACAAAGCATATCAATTTCTAGACACCTACGTACTAATTCTTTGATATCTCAAAAATCAAATACTCAAACACCATGAATTTTTCATGTAAAACTTTTTAATATAGTCATCTATATTTATGGAAATTTTGAGCCAAAAATTTGTCCAAAAACTCAAGATATGGCAAAAACCAAAACCTCCATTAAAAATAACTCACTTAAAAATTCTAGTTTTGAATACTAACTTTCAACAGCTCTTTCTTCTTCATTCTAGACTAAAACATTTATATATATATATATATATATATAAAATGTAGTTCTTTAGGTCAACTTTCAAACCTCACTTCCAGATTTCTCAAAGCTTTCTTACAACTCTCTATATGCTCAAAAGAATAGTAATGGGTACCCAAAATCACACCCTAACTTCAAACAATCATAACTCTCTCCTTACAACTCCAAATCATCCATTTCTTTCATCCAAATTCTAGTCCAAAACACAAATTTATGAATCCAATCTCCAAAATTTAAATGGATTGCTTTACTTTGAAGGGTTTGCTTTGTCTCGAATGGATTGCCATAAAGTGGTCCCAAATTCCAGTATAGTCCTAGTTAACATCTTGAAGCCCATTGGGCATGACTTCCAACCAATAGAAATGAAGTCCTCTGTCACTTATCTATCCACATGGAATAGTCTAGAAGTCAAAATATTATACTTTTGACTCCAAAGTCCTTCTAAACTTCTTTCTAATAAATCCTACAACTTCTATTTTTAATTACAAAATTAAAACTACAAACATAAACAAATTACACAAATATTTTATTATACTTTTTATGTTTAATTATATTCCAAACTTTCATAATATTTCACACTATTTTTACATAATATGCTACTTTTTAGTACAACAACGGTGTTCACAATGTATTTACTAATCATGGTGTCTCTCTCTCTGCAACTCTAGTCTTGCACTTGTAGTTTGAGCTCTCCATGGCTTCATGGCTTTGTTGACATGTATCCTAATTTCACATAACATGCCAACAAAGAATAATATTTATTTGGAACAAATAACCAACGCATACTATTTTCAGGCAAGAGAATAGGTTGAAGAAGTCCGGATTCTGAATTTAGCCGTAATGACTGAATGCAAAGAAGCCATGCAGTGTCACAGTAGAAGTGGATCTAAACCCCAAATCCTTCCCATTGTCGGGTTCAAGGCTTAAGTTTGTGTGAGAGTGTCACGATGAATCGCAGCGGCATAGAAGCCATGCTTCGAAATGCGAAACGACGGGATGTTGGCATTGCAAGTGTGCGTCCGTTCCACACGCGATAGGAGGGAGTGCTGCGGCCCTTTTTCTATATTAAGAATCGGCCTCGCATCTGAAACTAACCGACAAAGTAGAAGCATATTCGCCAATTGTGCGTGCAGCGGCGAAACCCCAGGGGACAATGCCCCTCGGCAACTACCGCTTCAACCCATTGATCGTTGCGACTGTCTGTTTACGTGGCTTTGATCGCGTCGGGATTGATCGTCCTCGTCGCTGTTCGATTGTTGCAGGAAGAAGGACTTGTCGGAGATAATAAAGATTTGTATCTCAAACCAGGAGGTTACAGTTTGGTTTTATTTATTTATTTATTTATTTATTTTTCACTGATTTCGTGTTGCGAAATGAGGTGGCATCGGGGGCAGCAGATATGGCTCGGGGCGGCGTCCTTGGTGCCCGGATGGCTCGTGATTCAACAGGTCATCAAGCCTGTGCATGCTGCGCTAGTGCTGGTGTTCCTCTACTTCTTGTCCAAGCGTCACGCACACTTGGTGCAGCGGCAGTTCGAGCGCGAAGCACATGAGAGCAAGGTGCGCGAGGCCGAGGAGAAAGATCGGGTGGCATCGCTGCCCATGCGCAAGCGGCGTGCTATTGAACGGGCCAGGCGGCGCAAGGAAGAGGCAGCGGCCGCGGAAGCCAGTGCAGACAACAGTGATTCCAAGGAAGAGTAGGGCCACGAGGACTATGGCCACTCGGCAATTCTTGCCAAAATTATTGTTTAGCAATCAGTTCACTAGAACGTTCCATTAGGGAACTATAGATTTTATCTTTTTGTTTGTGGTCTGCCTCCCTTTCACGCGAATACAAACCTTACATTGTTAGGTTTCCCAGATCTGCTCCGAACTTGTGACTTGCTCACAACCGAAACCTAGGGTTTAAGGCCGCCAGCGGAGCAATCTGGGGTGGGGTTGGTCTTTCCATTATTCTTCCTGTGTGGTGCTTCAAACGGGCACGTGAGTCGCCCGGAGATCACTGTACTCTAGCATCGCAAGCGAATCCAGAAATGGATGGTAGACGCGAAACTTGTACACTACCAGTTTCAGATAAACTGAAAAAATGTTCTCCACATCATGCTGAATACTCCGTGTGTCAACCAGTTATTTTGAGATGTGAACATCTTGACTTCATTCAACTAACAGTAATTTAGTACAACTACTTCTACTGGTTAGGGATCCTCCTGAATGGTCACAATTTATTAAAGGCTGATGAGATAGTTCGTAGTTTTCAGCTTCTTTCAAGAGATTTTGTTCGATGTATAAAATTTGTGAGCTTCTTCCAACAGCAGTGCTAATGAACAAAATGTAGCATGCACCGATTCAAAGCAAGACACAACTAACCTTAAGAACTCCAAAGTTTCAATCAGAATCAGCTACTACAATTACGTGGTCTGCAATATTGTAAGAGCTGCCTACTCAATCCAAGAACAAGCTGGGATGAACACCTTACTTTCTCGATTAGGAATATATCAGGGTCTCTTCTTAGTAGTTGCGACAAAAGCTTCTGCGACTGTGTAAAATCGTGAAATGAGGTGAACGCAGAAATTGCTTTCCAGTGTATACAGGTTCACAATCACCGCTGAAGTACAAAGTACTGTCGCTTGCGACATAAACCCCCGACAACGGGTAAAAATAATAAATAGTGGGTGTTCCCATTTCATGAACAGGTCCTAATCAAGAAAATTACCATCTCATGAAGAGCATTTGTGTGAGTTAGAAGCACAAACTCAACGCAGCCCCTAACTCAAAGGTTGTAACCTCACAAAATCTACACACATTTTTCCAAGTGCCATCCTACAAACACCTAGATAGTCTAATCTAACTTCATGATACATAGGCGTGTGGAATGGTAGATCCTCACATTGCTTTGTTCGATTTAAGAAGTAGCCTAACTTTACAATGATCTAGCAGTTTCAACTCGCCACAAGAATGTTGGTGCTCAGCATTTCCTCCACGTGCGCAGCATACAGGAAAGCGAATAACGGTCAATCTCATCAAAGCTTCAATAGTGTAAACAGGGGTGTCTCATTCAAAGACGTCTTACAATCAATCACAACTTCAGTTTAATACGTTCTGACCATTCGCGTAGGTCTGAGAATATTCGGTTGCCACCAATATCTTCACCGGTCATTCCTGCAGCAACCTTCAATATATCTTCAATCAAAGCAAAATTGCCCATTATGTCAACGTGAGCCCCACTTTGTGTACCACGCCCCTCCAGCAAGTTCGAAGGGGGGGCATGTTTATATTCTCTTACGTAACTTGGACTTCCGCCAGGGTTGAACTTTGTCTTTCCTTTCCACGGTGCGTGACAAAGGTACCCAGCACTCAGCGCTGGAACGGTTTCATCTCCATCCACGAACTGTACGCCACCTTTCAAACAACCCTCTGAACCCCCATCGGCCGATGTATCAATGCGGAAGGGTATGTAGCAATTGTCTGCAGAGGGCGACACTTTGTAAATATAAGACCTTTCTGTGGGAATGCCCACACCATAGAGACAGTAGACCTCCATATCTGGCGCATTGGGTAGCCTGCAAAACTCAAAAGAATCAGGAAATTTCACCAAATCTGAATCAGATGAAAGAAACATACAGGTCGTAAAGATGTGAACATTAGTTGACCTGAACAGCCTTCGCACATGACGAATGGAGTGCTTTTAGAAACAGGAAGAAAAATAGGCTTGTTACAATCGGCTTCAAATAAAGGGTCTATAGCCGCCAGTAAGATATAAACAAAGAGTAGGGCAAGATCAGTGACTCACGTGGTTTCAAGAGGATTTGCCCAGTATCGATAATGCTGATACTTTTCGTCACTCGGATCATCAGCAATATTAAAACTCCAATTGTCCTCGCCGCGAGCCATGAGCTTTGGAGCTACCTTCCTCAGTACTTCAACAAGGTCATCAGCATTGAAGATTTCGCGGCTGGCTATCTCTTCCACATCATCCCAAGTAAGTTCTTGATATTCCGTCCACACATCCCCACAGGCTGTGGTGTTCCGCAATGTAGTGTTTGTTGGCGTCTAATCAAACAATGAATCTTTCATTAGAGCTCACCTCACACATCTCCAAAATCAGCGCCAGAGCGGGTCCAGGATAAGGTGAGGTAAGCACCTTAAGTAATGTAATGTAAGAACAATCTCTGAACCAACGTCAAGCGGTTTACATCATGGTGATAGATGAATCATGCAGGTTGAGTAAAGCAACTGCCTATCTTACCTAACTCATGAGAGAAATTAATCTAAACATCTAACATTCATGTGCAACGGCAGGCCGCAGCTGGACCTGTAATAACGGCAGCAAGGATGTACAATCTACAGTACGCCTAACCTGTCATTCACACGCCCCGAAATTGCTTTGAAGATTTCATTAAAAATACACACCAAAGAGTGAAGGAAGGATACCTTGATCTCCTTCTTTCGGTTGACAATGACTTCATGGGACATTGCAGCAGCCTCTTTGCCGAAGGCAACCATACGTCCATAGTGGGCAGAGGGTTTCCCATGTGCCCCAACCTGCACCCCGGATTCAGTTTGGCCCTTCACCAACCCATCTGCAGCGTCATCTGATTTCTTCGTGGAGCAATCGTAGCCTTCTTCTGGTGACCAAGAAGCATCACCCCAGATAGTTTTGCCACCTTTTGGGAGCATGGACAAGCAAGAGTCCCAAGTACGTGTCACCTTCATGATGTACTGGAGCGTTTGCAGCCCAAAGATGTCATTGTCTAAGACTCCTGGCGCGATTGCCCTGTTCACAAATAGAAAACCGTGTATGACAAACCAAATCTTGATGAGACCACATCTCATCCCGTTTATGACATAGAAATACAGTGGAGTATCCACAGCAAAAAACTGCGATTCGTACCTGGCGACAGCAATGTCCTTGGCTTCTGCAGAGAAGATGCCTGCAAAAGCTTTGGGCACGCCCAGAAAAGGCCCAGCAATGTTCATGGTTGCTTTGATATGACGAGCTACCCAATCAGGTCCGCCTCCACCACCCATGGGGGCGGGCGCTTCAACCCATTTCAAGAAGTGCAAGAAATAAAGGGAGCCCATAGAATGCGGTATTACTACAGCCTTGTTACCACTGGTCCGTACCATTGACTCGATTGTGCTTTTCAACCTGCTTAGTGATTGATCTCGTACCTGGCCAGCGTTACACCAATATAAGAGTTGGTGCAAACATTCCACATAAAATTATATCTCAGCTAAGTAAACTACACACTCCCACTCAATATGCCAATTTTATTCGAAACATCTCACATGCTATTCACCATGAGTATTCTCTAAATGATATTAAGAAATATGCACAGCTACACATTTCAACGCAACTTGTTCTCTGAAGTAAGAGAAAAACAGTATTGACAAGTAAGATACGAATAGTTTGGAACGTCCGATTAAAATCACAAAACAGTGAAATATTACAGTGCGTAGACAGTAGTCTTTTTTGCAGACTCAAAAACTCCAATACAATACACAACGTTGGGCTTTGAGCAAATAGAAAAGAAGAGGACCTCAGTGTTTTGAAAGGTAAGTCGCCAATCGTAAGAAGCCATGTACATATTTTTCTCCTCGTAACCAATACGCGCGAGGTTCTCGATCAATACAGCCCACACAAAGTAGCCAGGAGCGAAGTAATCAGCTGCAACAAGACCAGACACTGGTCGTACCCTAATACCTTCCGGATCTAACCCTGTCTCGTTGTCGAGAGACATGTGCTCCATCCAGCATCTCGGCCTATCACACGACAGTTACACGTTGTCAAATTTCTTCACCGCTCTACATTCACAAAGCAATTACCGGTAGAGGTTTCCTTCTGTAAATGAGCTTCGTGCTCTGTTCAAAATGGAAAAAGAAAAAGAAAAGCTAACTGGCAAGTTAAATCGCACTCCACATCGAGCATGATTATTTATGTTGAAACAGAATCATTATCTCAAAGGTAACTGCAGCTATGTAACTCAACGCACTTAACCCTAACAAGATCTTGCTTTGACATTCCTGCATTATCTGAAATACAGATGACCCAGAAACTTCGAATTTGAATCAGGCGTCAAGGAAGAACCCGTACAGTTTATCTAAGTGAAACCTGAAACAATGTTTTTGAAACCGAAACAAAATAAATAAATAAATAATGTATGCAGTGTGTCTCACCTCTTGTAAATCTCCCCAAATGTCCCACCCCAGAGACGTTTGCGGAAGAGTCCGTCCGCACAAGGCTTTCCTTCCCAGAGTTCCAACCCTCCCGTAACAATACCAGGAACGAATACCACAGGATGCTTCACATGAACCCCTTGCTTCTTCAGGGTCACACCCGGGGGATCAGGAAGGGGACCAGTAATTCTCTCCGTCACGTACTGCGGCAGCGAGTGGGGCAATGCATTGTAAAAAACAACCAAAATCCACCAAGTCACACAGATATAACCCACTAACCAGCAGCACGAATCCACACAACCCCACGACGAAGATTTAGATTTAGATTTCTTTTTATGCTTCTTGTGCTGCTGCTTCTCCACTTTACTCACATCACTGTCAGAGTCTTTCAATTTCTCAGTCTCTCGCTCTTTCTCTCTCTTCTGATTCCCCGACGACGCTGGGGTACCGTCCTCCTCCTCCACCGACTTGTTCCCTTTCCGACGATTCATGGTGACCCCCAACCTCACCACCCCCCCCCCCCCTCAACTCCTTCCCAATTCCTCCTCACACTATTCCTGAAGCTGAAATTCTACAAAACATACCTACACCACCCCTCCAAAAAAAAACAAAAACAAACTCACGAATCACAAATCAACTGAGCTGCTGCTGCTGCTGCTGCTGCTGCAGGCAAACCCTACGAAGGATCAGAGAGAAGGGGAAGGGCGTTCGTTACCAACGCCATGTGCACCACAAAAGGCACACCCGTAAGCTAGAGAGAGAGAGAGGGGGGGGGGAAAGGAGAATGAAGTAGAGAAAGGGAGGAGGAGCAGGAGAGGGGAAATAAGTAAACGACACAGCGAGGTTCTAGAAACCCTCCTGTGCGAGGAGAGGAGAGGAGCAAAGGAAGTCTGTGGTAGGGGAGGGAGGAGAGGGGGGTCATCGAGAGTGACGATGGAGCCAGTTCCTCCTTCCCTTCCTTGCTTTGCTTAGCTTTGCTTTGCATGAAAAAGACGCAAAGCGGTGACATATCATAACAAATCATAAATTTGTAGCCATTCTGTGGAGCCCCCCCTCTCCGCTTCAGTGGATGGAATGCAAAGCCAAGCCAAGCCAATCCAATGGATTGCCTGCGCCTTCCTTCCTTGCGACACGTGCCCCCACGTCCCCCGAAGTAGATTCTCGTTCCCTATGTTCTCATAGTTCCCATACGTTCCCCCGCCAAGTGGTTCTCTTTCGTTCCCCCTCTCCTGATGGTTCTCTTTCCAGGCTTGTTCGTGCGTGCCTGGTGCTGTTGGCTTATGAGTCCCGTGTCTGTCTGTCCAGGTGGGGCACCCTTTGCCCGTGCGGATGGATGGATTGCACCACGAGTTGGTCCCCCTTCCCTTCTCGGTTGGTTCTCCGCCAATCCTGTTCAGCCAGCCATTCGTGTTTTAGTTTTTAGTGTTCCTTGAATTGTGGTGCAGATTTGTATTGCGAAGGGCATGGTGAATATGTTGTTTTGCTTCTCTTGAATCTTTTTATTTTATGAATAGATATTTATTACACTTGTGTTGAATATAGTGGGGGAATAAGTAGGTCTAATTACAATATCTAGTAAATTTTCTGGGATATTATTAGAATGTTTTTATTTAAAATATATATATATATATATATATATATATATATATTTTGGTTAATCACAAAGTTACATTACATGATTTTAAACCAAGATGATTGATATTATGAAATTCACTAGTACATGTAAAATAATAAAGTAAGGAGTGTTTGTCTACTTCATCTATCCATATATCTATTCAAATTGTATTGTTTTATTACACATCAATGACTTTCTTCAGTTTACTACCTTCAAAGTAATCCAAGGAGCCCCAACCTCTAGCATGTGTGTATATATGTATATATATATATATATATATATATATGTAGATGTTAATAGATCAAAATTTCACTAAATAATTGTCATATAATAATTAAAAAAATAAATAACCTTGACTTAGGAATATAATTCTAATACTATTATCTTAAGGAAATCATTAAATTCTTTATATAAAGATTTACATTTTTTAATTTGTTGAGGTATTATTTTTCTTTACCTTTTTATAATTCTAACTTCATTCTATGCTTACTGAAAATATAATTAAAAATAATAAAATTTTGAGTACTTGATATACTTATCCAATTTTTAATTTAAAATTATGAAATAAACATTAGTGATGTATCTCATAAGAGAAAATCCATCCTGCCTCAACATGTGAGACAAAACCTCAAACATCGGGAATTGGATCTATATTGTACATGGAGACTATAAACCAACTTTGTAGGAAAAAAAGAAAATATAAGAGAGATTAAATTTAACCCGATTATTTCTGAACACCTTTTTCTTTTCTTTTTTCTTTTTTTTTCATTGAAAATGTTTCTCAATGAACATTTTATTTGCATGGCCAGACGATGGATGATAAGAATAAAAACCGACGACATTCATCCAAGACGGAAATAGCGATGCGCATCTTCGGCGTCGTGAAAAGATTCCACTCGCGCTTTGTTGATCTCTCTCATTTAGGGATGGCATCACACCTGCAGCTGCAGATGAGCACCGCTGAATCGCATTCTTGCTGCTGATTCCCTGTCTACGCGAACTCGAATGAACAATCAGCAGCTTTAGCACACTCACTTGCGGTGCATTTGTGGCCACGTTTTGGTTGATCATGTAGCCGCATGCCGCATTGCTAAGGGGTTGTGTGTTTCCATGCTTCGGAATTCATACAACACGCAGAGTTTACGTTGCTTTCACAATATCAGACCTCACGCACATTAACAATTAGGTTTGAGTTGCTGCGAGAGAGAGGCGACTGTAGAGCCAGAGTGAGGTTTGAGTGAGGAGATATATTGGAGATCCGCCTGAATCTGCTCCTTATTGAGCCCATCCGAGTTCTGGAGAAGTGAAACGGCTGGAATTGCGGTTGACAGGTGTTACTTACATACATATATATATATATATATATGTATAGACACATACACACACACTCACCATGATGGCCTCAGCTTGAAGTCTCAAATACGCAGTAGCAGAGCAAAAGGTAACGATTCTTTCTCCTTCGCAGATTTATTAAGCTTTCTTTAGCTTTTACTACGGAAGCTCTTGACATTGACACTTCTAAATCTGTGCGAATACCGTGAGCCTATCTTGTATGTGCTATGTGCATGTAAGAAACATGCAATGATGCATATGGCGACTTACATGTGCTCTGAAATCCTTGGTGATTGCGTAATTTTTGGTCGGACCGGTTCCTACGTTTTAAATTTGAATAGTTTTTAGATGAAAACTTAACAATCATTGGTGATTGTGGTATTCTGATAGCACCTGCTTGAGAATGCCGGTGAGAGCTCCACATTCTACACAGCGTTGGTTGGGTGACAGAGATCGGGCCTCCAAGTAATCTAGAGCATTGTAACACTGAAGCCTTTAAAATTGTAGAAAAATAAAAATTAGGTGCAAATAACAGTCAATTTCATTTGTTTAGGGGTACATGGTGGTAGAGTAATAAGATTAAATTAGGGTTTTAAGCATGGCAACTTCTGCCAAAACATGTGAGTTCAATAAAAGCATTTGAAGCTAAGGACAAGTGACCAAGAATTGAGAATTATGGATGTAACAAAAAAAAGATAGTAGAGGCATTTGGCATTAATAGAAAAGGAGAGGACTTCATTCAACCAAAGCAACCTCTAATGAGTTGTTTATAAAGGACTTTTTATACATTTATATAAGTTTTTTAGTATAATTTTTTAAAGATATGATTTATGTCATAATGATGTTATTAGAAGTGTATATATATATATATATATATATATATAATTACATCGGCTTTTATTAAATTGATCTGCCTAACAAAATCATTATTACATTCCTTATTTCTCATCTTTGTTTTCTTTGTTTTTAGTTGTTGTCCTTGTTCTTAGCTTCCTCCCCCAACTTCATTCCATATTATATATATATATATATATATATATATATACATAAATTACCCAAATAATAAGTTTTTAAATAGGAGATAAATGTGGGTAGATTTAATAATATCTTGTGGAGAAGTTTTATAAACACAAATTTGACTTTATATGTATTTGTAGTTGATTATTAGGTTGGAAACTTAACTAACAAGTTAGTCATATGTCACATATGTTGGTGACTTGTGATATAAGTTGGCTATGTAACATACATATAAGAAACTTGTCTTATAAATTAAATACATATCTAGCACGTTGGATACATATTTGAAGTCTTATAAAATATTTCCACATAGCTCTTAATAAAGTCTTTTTTATTCTTATCAATGTCTTTCTAATCTTTAGTCTTATTTTAAGAGTCTTTAGTTTTTTTTGTCTTTAGAAATATCTATTCTAATTCAATATTATATAATTTAAATAATTATCTATTCTTTTTAGTAATAAAAGAGTATATTGACTTTTTGATTCTTTGTAATTCATGTCTTTAACACTCCTCCTATCCCTTGTCCCAAGTAATTGTCATTGTCTCCTTTTATTTTATTTTTATTTTATTAAAATAAATTCGTTTTAGTTTATTATTTAAGAAGATTTTATATTAATAGAAATAATACTAAGCAATAAAAGAGTCATGAAGAAACAATGAAATTACATGGAATTTTTTTTTCTTTTCAATTTGGATGCTATATCTTATTTTAGTTGCATCAAAAGCATAGTATCTATCATACAAAGAGCTAACCTTACATAATTTATTTACAAACATAACTTTTGAATCTTCCTACCATTTGTGATAAGAAGGCTATTTCTACACTCTAATACAAAACAACAACGTTCTTGAGAGGAATATTATTGCCAATCTTCAACCCTTAGAATCATTTTCAAAACACTTTCTCATCTTAAATTTATAAATTCTTAAGGAAAATTGCTAGAAACAAGTATAAAAAGCTTGGACTTTCTTTTGAACTCTACCAACAAATGTTGCCATAAAAAATCTCTCCAAGCCTACAAAAGAGACAATTTTTTAATTCTACAAATTTGATAAAAATGGATAGATACAACTGCACAGTTTGTCACAACAACACTGATCATAATCCATTTTAGTTGCCAATTAGGAACACACTTCTCATCTCATCTTTTTTTCTCTTTTCTATTGGCCTTAAATTTCAAAAGCCCATAAAATTTCCAATCCAAAATCTACAACTCAAAAAATAATAGTCCAAAAATTAACACATGAACATAGTTGTATATATACAATTTAATGAAATTCATGTCTATACCTTAACTTCTATTTATTGAAATCCAAACTATAATATTTGGACATTCTAAAAAAGAAGATGGAAATCATATTGTATTATAAGACTTAAAAGATGCATCTAAAGAATACAAAATAATAAAAACCAATATGATATAATATAATCACAAATTCTATTTTTTCACATATTTAATTAATCATCTATCACAAGCTTTGCAATACAATAAGCATTGTTGAAAGAAATAAGTTTCTAATTATATTTCAAAATGTACTTCAATTGATTTGTGTAGTTATTGTTGATTTAGATGTAGCAAGAAATAAAGCCTCTAATATTAAATTTAGATACAATACAAACAAATTTATTAAATACTTCAAAAAGATTCTACTTAAAATTGGAGCCTCTGATATGCTTAGTTGGTATCTTTGAAATGTTAGAAACAAAGTTGGTTATATAATGATATTGAAATTCTTGCACTTCAATAAAGCGTGATTGAAATAGATTTCTACAAGTCTATAAGGAACTAAAATGAGAAACAAAAATAAGAAGGGAAGACAAAGAGAACAAGGGACAAGTACATAGAGAGGAACAAATGTGAGATAAGAATTGGAAACAAAGATTGTATGGATGAATGTCATGGATATAGATATTTACATAGATTAGAAGTGTTAGGTAGAAGATAAATGTAGATAGATTTGATGATATTTTGTAGCAAAACTTTCAAAAGCTTCATAAATATGTATTTGATTTTAGACATATTTATAGTTGATCGATAGATTAGAAACTTGGCCAACAAATTAGTCAAATATTACACGTATTAGTAGCTTCTAGAATAAGCTAATTAAATAGCTTACATATAAGAAACTTGTCTTATAAGTTAAATATGTATCTTATAAATTGGACACATGTTGGAGGACTTATAGAATGTTGCAATGTAGTTCTTAATTAGATAATATATATGGAAGCAAGAATGAAACCTTCTTCATTCTTATCATTGCTTTTCTTATTTTTAGTCTTATTTCAAGAGTCTATACTCTTCTTATTTTTTACAATAGCTATTCTAGTCTTAATACTATAATATTTTTGAAATAAATATTTATTCTTTTTGAATTAAATAAGAATGACTCAAAATTCTTCTTATTTTGATTTATTTCTTTGATAAGGAAGGAAATTGAAAATAAGAATGAAGATTGAGAACAAAGACAGAGGCTAGAAATGGAATAAATGGAGACAAGAAAAAGAAAGTATATAAAAAGTTTTGGTTAATTCAGTCAATTTAATAAAAGTTGGGATTAATTTTATATTCTCTTACATATTGTTAAGGACATATATATTTAATTCAATAATTATTTAGATAATATAAATAAATAGAAGTAGATAAAAGTATATTAATTTAATAATATCTTACAAAGAAACTACTTAAAAGCTTCATATATGTGATTTCATCTTTATGCTTGTCTAAACATGATTGATAGGTTAAATACTTGGCCAACATGTTAGCCACATATCATATGTATTGATAGCTTGTGATACAAGTTAATCATGTAGTGCTTATATAAAAAATTTGCATTACAAGTTAAGACATGTATCTTGCAAATTAGATACATGTTAGAGGTCCCATAAAATGTGACTATGTAGCTCTTAATTAGATAGTATATGTAAAGATAAGAATGAAATCTTCTTTACTTTTGTCAACTCCTCTTTTGCTTCTACTTTAGTTTCAAGGACCTTTAGTTTTTTTGTCTTTTGGCAATAGCCATTCTAGTTTCTTTTTAAATATGCATACTTTCTTATTTTTATTTTTTCATCTTTTTTTGAAAAAATTATTACTAGTTTATTTGCCTTTTTCAAGTTTTTATTCTTAATAAATTGATAGGAATATACTTATAATATCAAAGCTTTGTCCTTTCTTGATTAATAATAGATTTATTTTTTTTCAATAAGATATAAGCATATTAGAAGTTATGGATTATTTACTTCTAAATATATATTATTTTTAGAATTTCTTTTATTTATTAATATTTCATTCTATTTATTTTGAAAGATATTAATTATTTATTTTTTATTTTTTAATATTTTTATGAATATACAATACAAGAAATCAAATAAAAATTTAATGGATGAATTTTAACAAGAAAGGTAAGAAGAACTTGATTAAATTAGATGAATACAAGATCAACACTAAGAAATATGAAATAGAACTCCAAAAGATGTATTATTGAGACTAAGGATCTCTTTAGCGTTGACTCCAATATATATTAGGTATTAAAAAGCTCTTTAAGAAGTTTCCATGCTGCTTAAAGATGAAGCAATCTTAGGAAGCTTTCCAAATAACTTCTTTAATCTTCTTAGAATTTTCTTAAATCTAATAGAATATTTAAGAACTATTTAAAATCTTTTAAAATATTCTAAGAATATTTCAAGAATCTTATGGAATCATTAAAAATCTAATAAAATATTCTAATAATATTTCCATTTTTTTTTTGTTGCACATCTATAATATCACCTCTCCTTCTAGCTTCAAATTCTACAAAGAGCATTAGTTTTATATCTATTTTTTATTATATACAACATCGTAACATTAGATTCATATAAATTTTATCCTAAAATAGGTTTAGATTTTTGATAATAGCATTGATGAATCTCTTATATCTTTTATAGTACATTAATTAGATTTTTTGCTAATTCTCACATACACTCATTGATATTGTAGCAATGCCAATGAATAAAATACTCTAACTTTTGTCTTCTTTGTCAAAAATCAAGGATCTTTTTTACTTCATATTCCATATAATTATCTTCTTGAAATAATTGATTTTAAAATAAGCTTCTAAGAAAGAAATATAAAAGATTAGATGTACCTTCATAGATGTAGGTAATTCTAATCAATAATCCACTAGATTTATTTGTTTTTAAATACAAAAATTACTATTTTTTAGTAATCCAACTTATTATAAGGCTGATTGGACTTCATAATTTATCAAAGAAGCCATATTTAATCTTTAACTTGAAAAGTGAAAAATATTTTTTTAAATTTTTTTGAAGATGCTTTATTCAAAGCATCTTGACCTACTTGTAAATAGAGCTTCATAGTTGTTTGGAGCTATGAAAATTATTTTGCAAGATCTTTGGTTGTTGGATTTTCATCCTTTGATGTATCTAACAAATTAAACTTTGGATAGTAACCATAATTAGAATAAAGTGGTGTTTTTTGAATTGAAATATAAAAAATATTATTATAAGCAAACTTTGTTAAAGATAAATATGAGATCTAATCATCTTCTTGATAATTGATGGTATATCATAAATAATACTTTAAAACTTGATTGACTTGTTCTATGTGACCATCTATTTGAAAATAGAAGATAGAAAAAAAATTTGATATCTACCTTCAATATTTCAAAAAACAATATTTCTAAAAATTTGATATAAATTGAGATCCTTGATAAAAAAATGACAACATCATGTAGGCTATAATATCAATATATATTATCAAGAAAGAGCCTTGCCATTTCTTCTTCAAAAATTATCTTTTTTATAAGATAAAATTTGCCATCTTTGTAAGTCAATCGACAACAATATAGATGACATCAAATATAGCTGATTGTAGCAGATTATCAAGGAAAAGAACTTGATAAAAACAAATGAAAAAGTGAGATTTTTTTAAAGAGGTATAAAAAAATAGAAATAAAGAAGTGTATATATTAAAAAAAAATGAAATAGCTATTGCCAAAAGATAAAAAAATTAGAAACTTTGTAATGCTTTATCTTTTTTTTCACAAATAAAATTAGAGCTATTATTAAAGATTCAAAATGGCATACAAAGTTTTTTGCCAAATTCTCTTTAATATATTCTTTGAGTTCCACCAAGTTATTTTGTGATATACTATAGATTGGTCCAAATGGTAATTAAGCTTCTTCTTGAAGATAAATTGAACAATCATAGGAATGATGTTTTGAAAAAGTATCTATATTTTTCTTGTCAAATATATCTTAGAAAACTTGATATTGGTTAGGAATGCCATTTGAAGTCTTTCTACTATTAGAAACAAATGTGGCATAAATGACATAAGATGATTTTTTTTTTTATAGCATGCAAGAAAGTTCTTGTACATATAAATATAAGTTTGATTATATTAAACTTATGAATTTTTATTTGATTAACTATAGACTCAATTATATTTACAAAAATTTAAGACTATAAGAAATCTAATTTATTCAAAGATTGTGCTTTTCTAACTATGATAAATCTAAAATGATTGAATTAAAAAGAGATCTAATGATATTAAATACCACAAAATTACTATGACCATTAATTACTACTTTTAGAAGAAATATTTAATAAAGAATATCTCAAGAGAATAATAAACAACCATCTATGAATTTTATATGAATGGATTTTGTTTTCTTTATTAAAGATATGTTATGTCTTTTTATAAACTCTTCATCTAAAAAAGAAGTTGAGGCTCTTAAATCTAGCAAGTTAGAGGCTTTGTAATGATTAGATGCTAAATTAATATCTATTTTAAAATAAGGAGAAGATTTTGAAGAGAGAACATGACCTTCATTAATTATTGTCTAAGGTTTCAATTGCATGGTTCCTATTCTAGCTTAACAAACTTATTTTTTGACATACTATTTTTTTTGATAATTGTATTTTTTATTTTATGATTATGTTGATTTTTTGGAAAATATTGAATAATATACTTTGATTCTCTATAATATAAATATAATCTTTTTTGACAACAATAAATCTTTTGTTATTTAGTAAAAGTTTTGAAATCCTCAACAATAATTTGTATATCCTCTACATTCAAAAATATGTATTAAAAAGACATTGATATTTCCATTGATAATAATGTTGAGGCCTACTTATGCTATTCTTGGATTAAAATTCAAAAAATCAATTGTGATACTTTACAACAAAATCAATTTTTTTATTCAATGTTTAAGGATCATGTAAATTAAGCATGAATTTTTTTATCTCATATTATATTCCATAAAGAAATTGGCTAATTAATACAATATCATTTTACTTAATATTAATTGTAAGTTGTCTAAATTATAAAGCATATAATGTTATAGATTGATTTTTTTAGTATAAAATATAGATCTTGTTTGTTGCAACACAAATCAAGAAAATTAGAGATTTTTTGAAACTAAACTAAAAGCAAGAAAAGAATTGATAAGAGTAAATAAGGCTTTATTTTTGCCTCTTTATAAACTATATACTTAAGATCTATGTGGTGATATTCTATAGGATGTCTAAAATTTATTGACTTTGTACAATATATATCTTAACTTGCAAAGTAAATTCCCCATATATGTGCCATATAATTAGCTTGTTTTACAAGCTACAAATATATATGGCATGTGATTAACTTTTTGACCAAGTTTATAACCTATCAATCAACTACAAATATATATAAAATCAAACCAGCATCTATAAAGTTTCTAAGAAGCTTTTCTATAAGTTATTATAAAATTAATTTATTTTTATTTACTTCTACTTATTCATATTACCTAAATAATAATTATAATAAATATATATTTTTTGACACAGATGAATGATGAAATCTAGTGATATTGAAAACCATGGTGGCTTCAAGATTGGTAGTGGTTGTAGAAGTCCATAAAGGTGATGTTCAAAATTCTTGAATCTTGAACAAATGTCACATGAGAGGAGAAAGTCTTTTACAGTCTTTTTCCTCTAAATTGTATAGTAAATTACAATATCATTTATTTCATCTATATATAAGACATGAAATCTAGTTGTCTTTGCTAAGTTCATTACAGGGACTATTTTTTTTAATAGTCAAGTTCCATGTGGCATTTTTTGTAAGCTATTGGGACTTCTTTTTTTGTAAGTTGTCTCTACTTTCATTGGCATACTACACTCAAAGCATCTCTTTATGGCAATATTGCTTTAATTATGTATATTTGAGATATTTAGCATATTTATTGTTTATTTTTCTATAATAATAAAAGTTAAAATCTAGCTCTTACATAGAGTCAAGTTTTGTTATTTAAGATAAAAAAAATACAATTGATTGCAACCTTGATTGTAAGCAGATAGTGATAACACAAACTCTATCAATCACCTTAGAATTAACTTATATAAAAATCTAATTATATGAATTGTAGCTTCTATAATACTAACAAGGATTCAAACTTCAAACACTATTCTTATTATGCCTAAGGAAAAGAATGGTCACAATAGTAGGAAATCAATGCCAAAGTTTTCTTAATTCTAATTTGATGAGCTTATAAAGGTCCTATTGCCACATTAAGTCCTTGTTCATCAACTCCAAAGCCTTGCCTATGACCAAAATTCCTCTATAATAGCTTATTGTAAGTATAAGACTTGCTTTCATAATATTTGGAAAGACTTTGCAATTGTTGTTCAAAGTCACATTTTGTATTAGTCACTTAGAATTTATACAATACAATTAGAACTAGCACTTTAAACTAGTTTGTACAATTGGTGTCACATCTACAATTCAAAATTTGATAATGCTTGGCTTATTCAATATACTAAGTATTTGTAAAATTTTGTGTTAATCTAATAGTACAATTAAGAGATATCGAGGATTTGGTATAAGAGAGTGTTAGAAGTTGACAATTTGGAGTCAAATATGGTTTCTATGATGTCTAAAGATTTACTAATTAGATCAAGGTGAAATTTTGCATAGTGTTAGAAGAGTTCAAGATCAAGCTATATAATTATTTTAAATTAAAGTTAATGGTTGAAGAAGGAGAAATAGCTACTGGAACATGTATATTAACTTTCAAGTTGGCAGTCAAGCCACATCAATACAATTTTTTGGACTTTTTTCACAATTTGTAATTTGGATTGAGCTGAATTTTTCTAATCATATAAAAGACTTATAATGGATTTTTTATACAAAATTCTATATCAAATAGACAATCAAATTAGGTGTTATAGCTCACCAAAGCTTATTGGTAAGGATTAGGGCTTGCAAAGGGAAATCAAAATTACCTAATTATAAAAGTAATGATGCAATTGGAATTTATGTATAGTTGAAATTACTAAAAAGATTATTTTTAAGTACTTTGTATTGATTTTAAGGGCTTTTGAATTGAAATTTGAATTATATTCTTCTTATGTAGATGAAACCTTTTAGGATTTTTTGAATATTTGTAAAATAAAACTTCACCTTCCACAACCAAGTGCTTGGTACATTTCCAAGGAATACAACTCATATTACAACATACTATAAAAAATAAAAAAATAAAAAAATAAAAAACCAAGAACTAATAAATGGCCAATATCCACTCTATGATTTACTAAGATCTATTCAATATCAAATACAAAGAAGAAAATAAAATAAAATAAAATAAAATTTGATAGAATCTAAAGTAGCTTAGACTTGTATTAGTAGGGATGCAACTATAAATTAGGATTTTAATTCTATTAATGCATTTTAATTGGTGGATTGATTAAAAAAATATTTTAAAATCATTTAATTATAGTAATATTAAGATTAAAAATTCTTTTTTATTATTTAAGTATTTATAAGAATTTTAAAGCATTTAAAAATTATAAAAGTCTTATTTAAAAAAAGTAATAAAAATAAAGTCTTGATAAGTCTTGAAAGCTATTATCATAGTTAATTTAATATTTTTATTTATTTTTAAATATTAAAGATTAATTATTAAAACCAATGTCTTTATCAGTCTCCTATTTACATGTATTATTTATAAAAATCGTATCAATGAGTAGCTAATAGTTTAAAAAAACACAAAAAAGAACTTCATGTCATTTAAATTAATTATAAAAAATAGGATTTTTAATAGATTTAAATTTATTTTATTATCATAAAAATTACTAAGGTAGAAAAATATAATCTTAAATAGATATCAGTATTATAAAAATATTATAAGATTATTTAAGTTTTATTTAGGATGTTTTAGAAATGTTTAGAAAAGATTATAAAACTTTGATAAAAGTGAGTTTTTCCACCTTGGGAGCCAGTATGAAAGAATGGAATAAGATTTAAAGGCCATAGAAGGCTTTCAGGTTACTTCGATGTTTTCAAATACAATGATGAAGTCAAAAATATAAAAACATGAATTCTACTAGTAGAAAATATGAAGACAAGTAACTAATTTGTCATTGTAGGAAGGGAGGTGCACAAGTTCCATATAGATTGTAGCACCTTGGATGTAGGTAGGAAGATAATACTAAGTCCTCAAGGCCTCTTTAGACCTTATAGTTAAGTTGAATCTTAATTTGCTTTTGAATTTTTAATAATCAATTTTTATGTATTATTTATTTTAAGTTGAAAATTTTTAAGGTTGTATATCTTGATTTTAGTTTTTCAATAAGCTATTGTAATTCAAATTAGAGTTGATTTGAATTTGTAGTGAGTTTAAGATTTGAAAAGGATTCATTGCCTTGAAAATTTCATGTGCTCCACATGTCACGAATTTAGAATACTGACTGCAAATCTAAACAAGAAGCTCAAGAAGAATTGGCAAAAACTAGATTAATCAAATGAGTACAAAAACAATACTAGAGAGATGAATTAGAGCTCCAAGAGGTGTGTTGTCGAAATTGAGGATCCTCTCAGTCTCGGCTCCTATATATACTACAAGCTAGGAAGCTTTTCAAGTAGCTTCCACAAACTAGAAAGCTTTTCAAGCAGCTTCTACAAGTTAGGAAGCTTCTCAAGCAGCTTCTACAAGTTAAGAAGCTTCTCAAGCAGCTTCCACAAGCTAAGAAGCTTCTCAAGCAGCTTCCATGAGCTAGGAAGCTTCTCAAGCAGCTTCCATGAGGTAGTGTCACGGACATACGCATATAAGCTAGTAATTACATGTATAAATAGGTAGAAATAAATAAAAATAGATAAAAATAAGTTAATTCTATAATATTTGATATAATAGCTTCCTAGAAGCTTCATAGATGCTTCTTTGACTTTATAAGTTTCTTTAATTGACTTTTTGGGATTATAAACGTGGTCAACAAGTTGGCCATGTGCCACACATGTTGTTAGCTTGAAGATCAAGCTAACTATGTAGCCCACACGTAGAAAAACTTGCCTTGTAAGTCAAGGCATGTGTCCTACAAAATCAACACATATTGGAGGTCCTATAGAACATCGCCATGTAGCCCCTAGTAAGATAGTATATATAGAGACAAGAGTGAAGCATTCTTCACTCTTGTCAACTCTTTTCTTACTTCCAATTTAGTTTCAAGGGTCTCTAGTTTTCTTAGCTTTTGGCAATAGCCATTCCAATTTCTTTCTTAATATGCATATCAAGTTATTTCTATTTTGTCATCTTTCTTTGAGAGAAGTCTCACTTTTTTATTTGTCTTTATCATGTTCTTGTCCTTGACATATTGATAAGAGTACACTTACAATATCAAAGCTTTGTCTAATCTTGATTAAGAGTGGATTACTCCTTTTTCTTGATAAGACATAAGCATATTAGAAGTTGTGGATTACCGTCTTCTAAACTGATATTATCCTTAGTATTTTCTTTATTCTCAAGTTCTCTTTTCTATTTATCTTGAGCGATATTAGACATCTTCTTTTTTCTAAATGTTATGATGGTAGAACTTACTGAAATGAAGAATGTAATGGCACAAATCGAAGAGCAATTGAGGGAGTTAATGCTTGCGATGTATCAACTCAATTTACCACGACAATGAACAACAAGATTGGTAAGAAGTGAAGATTTAAAAATGATTGGAGCTACTTCAACATCTGCACCAAATCATATCCCTTCTCCTATGGTGGAATGGCCTTCCTTTGTTAGAGAACAAAGAATTGCCCTACCCGAGAAGTTTGATGGCACTAGATCAAAGTTTAGAGGATTTATCAATCAAGTACAACTTGTGATTGAATTTCAATTCCAAAGCTATCAAACTCTAAGATCGTAAGTTAGATTCATTAATACGCTTCTTTCAAGTTCAATATTATCATGATTTTTATCTTTTCTTGAACGATGAGATCCAATATTACATAATCTACAGACTTTTTTGGCAGAGTTTCGATCTATGTTTGGAGAACATGATGCAATTCATGTTGCAACCAATAAGATCCGTATTTTACAACAAGGCAATCAATTAGTAATGTTGTATGCTTTACAATTTTGACAACTTGCAACTGATATCAAGTAAAATAATGCTGCACTTATTAGCCAATTTCTCTTTGGATTACAATATGAGGTAAAAAAATTAATGCTCAACTTACCTAATCCTCAAACATTGAGTCAAGCAATTGACTTTGCTGGGAAGTGCGACAATTGCATTTTTAAATTCCAATCTGAGAACCGTACAAGTGGACCTCAACGTTACTATAATTCAATAGTAACACCAATATCTCTTCAACACATACATTCAAAAGTAGAGGATATGCAAATTAATGCAGTACGTTTCAAACCTCTTATTGAGCAAAAAAAGGCTCTTTGTTGTCAAGAAGGATTTTGCTTATATTGCGGAAAACCTAAGCACACTGCTCAACATTGCCCAAAGAAGCGACACAACCATAAAATGAGAAGTACGGCGATCAAAGGAGATAGCATGTCGGAAAACAAATTTGTCCAGCTACAATAGGGACCGTGCAGCTAGAACCTTGTACAACGCCTAGTGAAGGTCCTATCCTCTCCTCAAAATCCTCTCCATATTTTACGATAAATGTTATTCTAGGACCTAAACATTTTAAAGCCTCTGCCTTGCTAAATTCACGAGCCTCAACATGTTTTTTAGATGAAAAATTTGTTAAAAAATATAGCATATTTTTAGTAAAGAAAAATAAACCTGTTCATGTAGAAGTCATAGATGGTCGTCCGTTCTCTTCAGGAGGTGTTACTCATGAAACCCTTCCTATAGAAATAGCAACTAATGGTCATTGTAGCTTTGTAATATTTGATATCATTAGATTTCCTTCAAATCAGTCATTTTAGGTTTATCATGGCTAGAGAAATATAACCCTAAAATAGATTGGACGTCTTGTAGTCTTAACTTTTTTGAAAGTATAACTAAGAGAAGATTTATGAACATCCTAGTTTATGTCCTTGACACCATGTTTAAGAACTTCCTAGTGTATGTCCTTGACACCATGTTTAAAAAGGCATTTCTTAGTGCTTGATGACTATTTAATATTAAATATTTTTAAATATAAGAATCTTAGATTTAAGGTTATATTGGTATAAAATTTAATACTATTAAATTTAAATTAAATTTGTGGCGATTTTTGGAGTAAAAAGAGGTTGCTCTCTCAAGCAGAATATAATTGAATTAAGTAATTTCTATCTCTTCAATCATTTATATTTTTGATTTTATGCTATATTATTAAATTTTTTTATTTAATTTTTTTTAATAATATCAAATTATAATAATAAAAAATTGAAATAAAAATTGACAATTAAAAAAAATTAAAAATAAAAATTAAAAAATTAAAAATAAATATATTAAAATTAAAATAATAATAAATTATAATTATAATTATAATATTATTATTAAATCAAAATAATTATTTAATTAATTAAAAATAATCTCAATTAATATTTTATTTTTATTTTTATTTTTATTTTTAAAATTAAAATTAAAATTAAAATTTAATTATAAATTTATTTATCTTATGAAATTTTTATTATTATTTTTATTCTTTAAATGTATGATAGATTTTATATATTGATTTAAATTTAATATTGATTTATTTATTTATTAATTTTTTCTATAAAATATTATTACTTCTGACATCAAGTAATATTTGATTAGTCTAGTATTACTATTATCATTATTTGGTTGTCCTCTTCATGTTGGTTGTTACTTCGAAAGCATAAAGAGTGAAGTTGAAGTACAACTTTATATATAAAGAATAATCTTGATAAGTTCCAACTTTAGTTTTTTAAATTATTTAAAATTTTAGACAAAACAAGAAAGAATCATGGCTAAAAAAATTAGGTGGATTCCAAACTTAAGCCCCTCAATTTTATTTCAAATTTTATTTAAGATTAGGTGGATTTTTAAACCTTAGCTATTTATTTTTATTTCAAATTTTAGATACATTTAGAAAGGAGAAATGTGGGATCTACTATCCTAAAGATAATATATTAACTAATCTATTATCTTGTAGTATAATTTAATATCAAAATATTTAATTATATGTATCAAGAATTTTTTCAATCTACCTCTTTTTTTTAAAAGAATCTAATTGTGTTTATCATAGGAGCTTTCAATTTCTAAATATTTTGTGAAAAGTGAAGTTGGATTGATATTTGGCATGACTTCTTTCTGGCATTGAATATATACTTTTGAAAAGTGATAACCTCCATGAGACAAATTTGATTGTTACATGTTATCATATAGGTTGCCTTTTACTTAGTCCATTTGATTTTTGTGGTATCTACGTATTAAAATTTTAAATTACTTTTACTATCCTTGGCCTTATTTTTCAATTTCTAAATTAAAAATTAAGTCCAATTAGCAGGTGACTTTGCCATATTAAGATTAGCACAATATTTCAACTTAATATTTTATTGGATCTTGTGCATTATTTGTGAGAAAGGTTTGATTATTGGATGAGACTACTAATTTAAAATCAGCAAAAGATTTCATCTTAAAATATAATTAAACCATGTGCCTCATAAATAAATAAGAAAAAAAAAAGATTTTATATTTTTTCATAAAATAAAAATAAAAATAGTTTAAAATCTTCTTATTTTGCTTTAAACCATCTTCTAGGTCTTTTACCTTAAGAGAGTTATTTAGAAACCATATATTTAATTTTATGCCACCTAGAATTAAATCTAAGATAATTTATACTCCTATTAGACTTGTTTTGTAATCTGTACATGTTTTACAACCTGTAGTAGATATTGAACTTATAGTTTTAGAATTCCATGTATTAATAAGTACTAATTATGTAACACAAGAGTATATTGAGATTTTTTTCTTTAAAATTCATATCTTTAATAATGACAAGTCTTCTTTTTTTAATCAATAAGTGATCTTGAATTCAAATCTTAACAAAGACATGATTCAATGGATTTGGTAACAATCAAAAGAATAATTTCATAGCTGACATTGTTACAAGACAATAAATGACTATCTATGACTTCTACATGCATTGATTTAGTTTTCTTAAATAAAAATATTTCTTATTTTTTTAATAAAGTCTTTATCTATAAAAGAAGCTGATGTTCTTGAATCTAAGAAGGCAAAGACTTTGTGATTTTTTGGTCCTTAAAAAACTTCTATTATAAAGAAAAATGAAAGTTTTGAAAAAAAAAAATATGACTTTTAATAGGGGTTACACAAGATTCTAGTAATACAATCCTTATTGTAGTTGAAAAAACGTATTTTTAAACACATTGTCTTCTTTGACAACCATGCTCCTCATTTTATGATTATATTGTTTTTTTGAATAATATTGTGTAGTGTGCTTAGATTTTCTAGAATATAAGTACAAATATTCTTCATAATATCAAGTCTTTTCTTGTTTAATAAGAAATTCTAAATGTATCATGTCAATTTACATAGATTCAATCTTTGATAAATAAGCTTCTAAAAACTTAGAAGTTATGACCCTAGCTTTATTTATATTTCTTCAACCAAATCTTTCTTCTTAGCATCTTTCAAAGAGTTTATTGTTGTATACAATGGCTTAAATAATAAATTGCTTCAATGAACCTACTTTCAACATCATTAAAAATAAATCTTTGATATTATCTTTCAATTCATATCAAAATTGATTGATAATAATTTTATAATTTCAATCTACATTGTAAGTAAGATTTTAGAATTTAGCAATATATATGGTGGTTAAACATGATTTTTATTATAAAAATAGGAATTTAGATTCTATCACCTTTTTATATTCATTTTTTCTAAATGTGATTATAAATACTTCTAGGAATGAATTCAAATCATAGAAAGGTTATAAATCTTTTTTTATCAAAAGTTTAAAGCAAGAAAGAGAGCTCCTAGATTGAAGTGTGCATATAAATTTGACTTGAATAAATTTATTAGGATATTGAGAACGATGCAACCTTGAATAGAACTTCACTTGTTATAAAAATTTCCAAAATTTCGATCTTCTTCCATGAAACTTCTCTGTCATACTTATCCTTACATCTCTAATATATATAGTATCAATTTTTCTTAGATTTAGTTGTAAACTTGATCTACTTTCTTCTCTCAATTGTACAACTACTTGGCATAGACTTTGAACTTAATTGTTGCTTTCTTCTTTAGGTATATGAATACTATCTATATAGTTAATGTTAGAAATATGTTAGGTTTTTATCTTAAGAGTATTAATAAGTTTGTGAAGATCTACAATAGTTGTAAATCTATTTTCATTTTTTTTAAGAGTAGCATCTATTATTTTTCTTTTTGTAGGCAATTCAAACAAATGTACAAGTCAAATTAGAAGAAGATAATCTACAACCTCTAATATGAAATAATTTTTTTTAATAAAGAATATTAATTTACTCTTTTTTTAAAAAAATACTATAATATTTAATTAAAAAGGCTATTTTCAAAGAAAATAAAACTAGAGTCTTTCAAAAAGACATTTTTAAGAATGAAGAAGACTTCTTTCTTGCCTCCATATATACAAATGAAAATAAAGTCTATTTTGTATTTATAAAGTTTTAAGAAGCTTTGCTATAAGATATTATTAATTTTACATAAATTTATATTCTACCTAATACTTCTTATATTGGTAAATATGTATGTCTATAACAATTAATCAATATCACTTAAAATAAGTAAAAGAGAAGACTTGAGAATAAAAAAAATTCTAAAAATAATATTAGTTTAGAAATAGATAATCTACAACTTCTAATATAGTTATGTCTTATCAAAAAAGAAAGATAATCTATTCTTAATTAAAAAAAGATAAAGATTTAATATTATAAGTATATTCTTAACAATCTTTCAAGAATAAGAATTTAAAGAATGTAAATAAATAAGTGGAATGTTTTTCAAAGAAAAAAAATAAAACTATAAGAAAGTATATGTATTCAAGAAGAAATATGAATGGCTATTGCTTAAAACTGAAAAATTATAAATTCTTAAAACTAAATTAGAAGTAAGAAAGAAACTGATAAGAATTCAAATGCCTATAGTCTTGTCTCTATATGTACTTTTTAATTAGAAGTTATATAACAATATTCTATAGTACCTCCAACACATTTCCAACTTGCAAGATTTATGTCTAACTTGCTAATTAAGTTTCTTATATGTGTGTTATATAGCCAATTTTTTGGCGAAATTTTCCACCTATCAATCATTTGTCAAGGATAAGAATTCAATGAAGGCAAATAAATAAGTGAGACTTTTTTCAAAGAAAGATGATAAAATAGAAATAAAAAAGCATGTGAATTCAAAAAGAAACTAAAATGGATATTGCCAAAAGATAAGAAAACTAAAGACCCTTGAAATTAAACTAAAAGCAAAAAAAGAATTGGCAAGAGTGAATAAGGCTTCAATCTTGCCTTTATATATATTATCTACCTAAGAACTATGTGGCGACATTCTATAGGACCTCTAAAACGTGTCCAATTTGCAAGACATATGTCTTAACTTGCAAGGGAAGTTTCATATATGTGCACCACATTATCAACTTATACCACAAGCTATTAATACATTTAATATGTGGCTAACTTGTTGACTTAATTTCTAACCTATTAATCACCTGTAGATATGTATAAAAGTGAAATTATGTCTATAAAGCTTTTAAGAAGTTTTTTTAAAAGATATTATGAAATTAATTTATATGTACCTACTTCTATTTATTTATATTAATTAAATAATTATTAGAATAAATATATATGTCTATGATATTACTCCCTTTTTTAAGAATGAATTTCATAAGGAGTAGTAATTATATGTTAATAAAGACTAAGATGTGGCAAATTATATTTGCTACATATTCTAATTATTGTTTTTTTTGAGGATAGTTGATAGATCCTCTTAGCCATCAATAATGTCCAAATTTAAGGCGACAAGACTACCATATTAGTTGATCATTGTTAAGGCCCTTATTACTTTTGTAAATTATCAAATCAACACATTAATTGTTTTAGGATAAGAAATTATATTTAGAATGCTTAAAACTATAATATATGATTAGTATAGAAATCCTTAGGTAAATAAAAAATTAGAATGTTAGTTGTAGGAATGGAATCTTAGTAAGGCTTGGAGCCAATTATCTTAGTTGGTTTAGTATTTTTATTAATTATTGAATATCAAGGATTATTTATTAAGATCAATATTCAAATTGGTCTTCTATCTATATGTATTACTTATAAAAAGTTATAAATACTAGTTAGTAGTTAAAAGAAACATGAAAAAGATCCTATATCTTTTTAGTTATTTATATAAAAAGTAGGATTTATAGTGGATTTAAATTTATTTTATTATTATAAAAAATTATCAAGATAAGAAATTATGGAATTAAATTAATATTAATATTATAAAAATATTTAAGGAATTTTTAGAATTTATTTAGAATTTATTTAGAAATTTTAGAGAAATTTTTAAGACTTTGATAAAAATGAGTTTTACTACTTTGGGAGCCATTATGAAGAAATAGAGTAAGATTTGAAGGCCATGCAAGTCTCCTATGCTAATTGGATATTTTTGAATACTACAGTGAAGTCAAAAATGAAAAAATATTGGATCTACTAGTAGAAAATAGAAAGATCAGTAATTAATGTAGTCTTTGTAAAAAAAGAGGTTAACAAATCCCATGTGGATTACAGCACCTTCAAGGTAATTAAGAGGATAAGACTAAGGCCTTGTGGTCTTTTAGGCACCTATACACAATACATGTGAGTCTTAGTGAGGCTCAAAACCTTGATCTATAAATAAATTATCCTTGAGATAAAATATTTTTATTTAATTTTTATTTATTTACTTATTATTTTTAAATCTTTATAAATTATTTATAATAATTCAAATTTATATGTTTCTTACACTATTAAAAATATTAAAAAATTAAATTTCTAAAAACATATTTTTATTTTTTACTTTTTACTTTTTATTGGATGAAAATTTAATGAACAAATTATAGCAACTTTTAGATTGTGTAATTCCTTGATATTTTTTATTTAATTTGTTTTATGTTTGATCTTCTTTTGTTATTGCTATTTACTTCTTTCATTTCACACCACCAATTAAAAGCAACTCTTAATTGAAGCCATCTTGTAATTTGGATTGAAGGATAAAATTTATCTTCACAACTTTCTTCAAAAAAAAATATATATGTTATACCATTAGAAGTTGTTCCTATCTCTAATAAAATCACCAAATATCAAAAGTCTCTTCTAAGATTATGATATCAAATTTTTTGTATCTTATTATATATTCAAAAAAGAACATGTCATTTTTGAAGGCTTTCATCTTGATTATACCATCTTGAAGGCTCCGTTATACTCTCAAAAAAGTTAAGTCTATAAAAAATTTAATCTATTGAAAGATTATATTTTTTTTGGCCATAGTAAAACTAAAATAATTAAATTACAAGAAGATCTAATAATATTAAATATTACAAAGATATTATAACTATTAATTGTTACTTCTACAAGAAGGATTTTTTGAATTACATCTCTAAAAGACAATGAACAACTATCTATAATTTCTACATAAACATATTTAATTTTTTTTTACTAATGGTATACTATGTTTTTTAACAAATTATTTATCTACAAATCAAGCTAAGGTACTTGAGTCTAACAAAACAAAGGCTTTGTGATGTTTAGATCTTAAATTAATATCCATTATAAAACAAGGAGAAAATAAGACCTTTACAAGATGTTGTATAAGATTCCAGCTATATGGTCTCTATTATAACTGGAAAAATTCATTTTTTGATATATTATCTTTTTTGAAAACCATACTTCTCGTTTTATAGATAAGTTGTTTCATTTGAACAATATTAGATAATGTACTTAGATTCTCCACAATATAAATGTAATTCTTTCTAATAACAATGAATCTTTTTTTGATTATTAAATTATTTAAAACATATTGCACTAATTTGCATATCTTCTACTTTTAAATACATGTATTGAAAAGATATTCATGCTGCCGTTAAATTGTAATAACATTGAAGTTCATTTGTGCAACTTTTGGATCAAAATTCAAAGAGTTGATTGTTAAGCTTTATAATAAACTCAATTACTTAACTTAATATTAAAAGATCACTTAAATTGAGCATTTATTTCTTTACTTCATATTGTTATTTCTAAAAAAATTGTCTAATGAGTGCAACATCATCCTACTTGATATTGGTTGCAAGTTATCAAAATTATGAAGGATATAATATTATAGATCAATTGTCTTATCACAAAATAAAAATCCTGATTGTTACAACATGAATTGCATCATATTCTCCATACATAGATCAAAACTCTGCCAAAATAGGCTCTAAATTATTAAATATTGAATCATGTTACTCATAAAAAGATAAAAACTATCATAACATAAAATTTAAAGAAAGTGTATAAATAAACCAAACTTGTGATCCTAGAATTGGATAGCTTTGAAGTTGAAGTGTAATTATTAACTCTATTTGATTGATGAATCTTCAAAATTTTGATCTTGTACCATCAAACTTTTTGAGCAAGGTAATTATTGATTCTTTAGTGCTTGAATAATGTTCTAATATAAAAAGAGTAGCATAATTTGGTGTAGAAATTGAACCAATACCAATTATCTTTATATCTTCACTATGTGCCAATCTTATTACTTCTTATATTAGTAAATTGAGTTGGTACATAATAAACATTAATTTTTTAAATTTTTTTTGCATTTATTCCATTGCACTCTTTATTTCAACAAGTTCTACTATTGTATTACATATTTCCTTGAGAATGCACCAGATACCTAATAGTGGAAGGTAAGTAGAAATGTAATAATAATCCTATTAAGTCTAATAAAGCCTTAAATAAATTTTTAGTAATATTTAATAATCCTAATAAAATTTTAATTAATTCAAAATAAATTTTAAAAAAATTACAAAAGAAACACAAAGCAGTCATAAATTACTTTCAAAACAAATATCAGAAAAATCTTAAAGAAATATAAAAATAAATATTTAAATAAATAATAATAATCTATAAAAAATATTATAAATAGAAAATTTTAAAAAAAGAATGATCCTAAAAAATATTTAAAAATAGATAGTCTAAATAAATTCTAAATGAATCCTAATCAAATCTTAATTTAATCCTAATTAAAATCTTAATAAGCCTTAACTAAATCTTAAGCCAAATCCTAATGAAATCCTAAATTTTAGACCAATCCTAATAAAATCCTAGTGAAATCTTAATCAAATCTTAGACAAATTCTAGACAAATCACAATTAAATCCTAAACAAATATTAATCAAATCTAAGTCAAATCTTAATTAATTTTTAGAAAAATTCTAAATCTTAATTGAATCTTAATTAAATCCTAACCAAATCTTAGATAAATCTTAAATCTTAATCAAATTATAGATCCTAAATTAATCTTAATCAATCTTTAATCAAATTCTAAATCTTAAACAAACTCTTAACAAATCTTATAGCAATTTAAAACTTTATTAACTAATGATTGAACCATTTATTTTGATTCAAAATTTTTATACCTTGCAATAACTAAATTAGCAACAAAAAAAAAAAAAAAAAAAAAAAAAAAAAACAAATTTGAAGAAGATCGTACATTCCAAACAGACAATAATTCCAAATTTTAGCTTGGGAATCAGTTAGCCTCCTTCTCTAATTTAGATGTTGATATTTTCCAGCCATGATCTCTTTATTTTATAATTTAATTTATTCCAAATTTATTATATTTTTTAGAAATTAAGTTAGCTAACTTTGAGCAAAATTTTATTTCAATCTAATTGGTAGATTGTCAAATATCTTAGAAATCTTCACTAATCTTTTTAACCTCAATTTTTGAAACCATAACCTATAAAAACCCTCACATGCTTCAATTTAATTGCTTGATTGACCTTAAATTCTATACATACATTCACAACTAGCAAAAGAATAAACTATTTAATTTTCATTTATAAATACACTACAAAATTTATAAAATCCTAAAATTTGTAAACTTATTTTTATTTCTCAAAATCCAAACCTATTAACTATATTACTACTTTAGAATATCATTCAAAATCTCAATATTAATCCAAATGATATGAAATTAATACTTAAAAATCTTTCCTTAAGTTTGCTCTCATATCTCGCTCTCCAATTGATAAATGAACCTTGGAGTTGCAATAGATGTATAGTTTTGTACCTTAGGATCTGATTTCAATCCAAGTTCATAAGTGGTTCTCTTTTAGTATTATTTTTTGTTAATTTGAGGTAATTTTTTCTTAAGCCTATTATTAGTTCTCTCTTAAAGATGAATTTATTATTTATTTATCTTATCTAATTTAATTTGAGGCTTTTATGCTCATACAAAATAAATAAAAATTTCTTCTACAAAAGACAATATTAAGATTAAGATTTTTACTATCTTTCTATCATTTATCATTATTTTTGTACTACATCTTTCAACTAGGCTCTTTTTTTAATAATATCCATATTTTTATTTTTTATCATATAATTGTATCACTACATGATACTTCTATGATTACACAATAGAAAAATAGATTTCTAATATCTCTTAAGATAAGTAGAAGAGAGGACTTCAGAATAAAAGAAATTCTAAGAATAATATCAATTTAGAAGTAGATAATTCACAATTTCTAATATGCTTATGTCTTATAAAAAAAAAACAAAAAAAAAAAAAAAAAAAAAAAAAATCTACTTTAAATCAAGAAGAAACAAAGCTATGATATAATAAGTATACTCTTATCAATTTGTCAGGGACAAAAATTTGACAAAGGCAAATAAACAAGTGAGACTTTTCTCAAAAAAAAAATGTCAAAATAGAAATAAGAAAGTATGTTTATTTGAAAAGAAACTAGAATGGCTATTGCCAAAAGACAATAAAATAAGAAATCCTTGAAACTAGACTAAAAGCAAGAAAGAAGTTGACAAGAGTGAAGAAGGCTTCACTCTTACCTCTATATATACTATCTATCTAAGAGCTACTTGGTGACATTCCATAGAACCTCCAACATGTGTTGAATATACAAGACTCATGTCTTATTTTGCAAGATAGGTTTCTTATATGTGTGCTTATATTAGTCTTTTATATGTATGTATTATTTATAAAAATTCCATAAATTTTGGTTAGTATTTAGAAGTAGCATAAAAAAAACTTTATATCTTTTAATTATTTATATAAAATATATGATTTCTAATTGATTTTAATTTATTTTATTAGAAAAAAATAATAAAATATAAGATTAAAACTATATTGGCATTTCAAAAGCATTTTATGACTTTTAAATGTTTTTAGAATTTATTTATAATTTTTTAGGAATTTTTAGAGCAATTTTCAAGTCTTTGATAAAAAAATAATTTACCACATTGAGAGCCATTGTAAAGAAATGGAGTAAGTTTTAAATGCCATGCAAAGTATTCAAACTAATTGGTTGTTGTTAAATTCTGTAATAAAGTAAAAAAAAAAATATACAAATATTAATTCTACTAGTACAAAATTAAGGACTATCACCTAATTTAGTCCTTGAAGAAAAAGAAGTACACAAGTCTAGTATGGATTGTAGTACTTTGGATGTAGTTTGGAGAATAAGACCAAGACCTTGTGGCATTTCTAAGACACCTATATACACTACTTGTGAGCCTTAGTGAAGTTTGAATTCTTGATTTTTTAAGAAAATTATCTTTAAGATAAAATTATTTACTTAATTAATTTATTACTTACATTCCATCTTTAAACTATCATAAGTTATTCATAATAACTTGGATGTATATTTTTTGTATATCATCAAAAAGATAAAAAAAATTACTTTTTTTTTTTTTTTTTTTTACTTTTAATTCTTATTTAGTAAAAAACCAATGAACAAATTGTGACTAGTTTTATAATGCAATTGCTTGATTGTACTTATTTTACTTGTTTTATATTATTCTTCTTTTTTTCTTATTTATTGCTTCTTCTATTTTACACCACCAATTACAAAAAATTCTTAGTTGAAACCATTTTGTAATTTGGAATGAGGGATGAATTTTATCTTCACATAAATAGTGTGTTTGTGGAAAGATAATGCTACTAATGGCATGTGTGAATGTGAGATTAGTATGTTATAATTGATCTCACTTAGTATTGTTGAAAGAAAATTACAATTGGATCTTAATCATTGATATGTATTTTATCTTTTATCTTTGTTGATATTAACAAGGCATTTCTATTTTAATTTCAAAAAGTTAATAAATCATTCTATCAATAAATTTTTAATATTTCTATTTTTAGAAAATAGAATCTATATTCTTTAAATATACCTATTAAGCCAATACATTAATTTTTTATAAAACTAAAATACATCTTTATCATTTTTTTTACTATAATACAACCTTTGATAAATTACTTTATTTTCTATTTTATTTTATTTTATTATTTTATTATTTTAATTTATCTTTTAACTTATGATCTGTTGTTTTATGTCCTTTCAAGATTTAATAAAGATTCCATTTAATATGTTTGTTTAAATAATTTTACTTTATACAACATTTAAGGAATAAATTCAGATATGAATCAAATATATGTCTATTCAAAATATTTTTAAAGAATCTTCAACAACTAAAGTACAAACCATATGATATATAAGAGAAAATATTACTAAATCATAAAATGTCCAGTTGATAACTTTTAAGTAGAATTTAGACTTATGAGATACCACATTTCTTTTTTCTTTTTCTTTTTTACATATAAAACAGACTTTTTATCTAATTTATGCTCTAATTATAATTGTCTTTTCTTTCTAACTTATCTAACAAGATAGAGTATAAATAAGCAACCCACCTTTTACATTGCATGCATGTATTTGTTATATTTCAGTTAATTGTAATACAATTCTATGATGTAAATGCAATGTAAACCTATATATTTTATTCTATCACAAGTATTTTAAGAAGTGCATCTATTGGAATAGGAGTGTATTCAATTGATCAAAATGTAGTATACATCAAAAAAATTGAAATAAAAAAGATCCAAGAATTTATGTTCAGTTATTCATATAGACAGCAGATCTACATCAAAAGTAGGTGCTTGTAGAATTGAAGTGGAAACATATATATATATATATATATATATATATATATCTATATATTTCTAATATAATTAAAAAATTATTCAATTGATAATTTTCAAGTGCTTCAAAATAGAAATAAAAAACAAACAAACTTCCCTTGTCTCTTTGCTTATAATTTTTTAAAAAATGGTTATATCTAAAAACCATGGAAGATCAATCTTCTTCTTCTTTATTTTTTTTTATTTATTATTATTTTTCTTGCATTTCTTTATATATGTCCAATATACTTACTAAAAAATCAATTCCTTGATACTTTGATTAATTACAAGGATAACAATGAACACCAACTTGCAAACTAAATATCACATTACAAAAGAATACTTGTTTGAAAACAAGAATAAGTCTTTTTAGAAGCTCACATCATAATACATATTAAACACAATGCATAATTAGAAACTCTACTTATAATACAGAATAAAATAATTGGTATAATAATTATGTTAATCTTATTCATTTTTTACTATGGCTATTTTAGAATACATAGCATTAGACTTTGTATGATTTCAGCTTACAAGTTACACATTAATGTTCAAATTTTAAAAATAAAATATTTATTTTAACGTTTTAAAAAAAAATAAAAGTGAATATATATAAATATAAATTTCAAATTTTCCCTTTTGAAATGAAGAATTTTAAAAATTAAAAATTTGTAAAAAATGCATTTTCTACAAATTTTTAATTTATATTTTTAATAATTTTTTGATGTACATGTGTACATTTTTTATAATTTTTTGATGTACATGTGTAAAAGCATATCCTGTAATTTGATAATGTATATACACATTTACACCAAAAAAAAAAAAAAACTATAAAAAACTATAAAAACTCTTTTTTACTCTTTCATTTCCTCTCCTCCATTTTTTATTTTTTATTTTTATTTTTTTAAATAGTTCTTAAGATTGTTTACTACCCAACCCATGTGATTGGGATGCATCAAAGCTATCAGAATACATTTTAATAACCATGCCTTAGAATATGATTTTTTAACTATACTTACTAAAAAACAAAATATAAATACAAAGAGCAAAATCACCCAAAAGCCCTTTTTTCAAAATCTGGGGGCAGACTTTCCCCAGAAAGGCAAAAGGCCGAAAAAAGTCGATTCAGGTGCTGGAGAGAAATTCACGGGGGGCCATGGGGATGGATGGAATCTGTACGGGGGATCTGGCGACAAAAAGGATGAGCTGGCGGCTCCGATGTGGCAAGCGCTGACTGATGGAAAGGGGAACGAGTGTAAATGAGGAGGGAGGGAGTGGGGGCGTGTCACCGTGGTCCCACTTCGGCTCCCTATTACCGCGCCAACTTGCTTTTGTTTCTGCTCCGCCGCGGCATCGTTGCTGCTGCAGATGCAGCTCGTGCCGTGTGCCGCGGTTTCAGATCTCGCTGCTCCCCTTCTCTCGTCCCATCGCAGCGCAGCGCGGCGCGACGGGCTCGTTTCGGTCACTGTTTGGTCACGTCGAATCTGCTTGCTCGCTCGCTCGCTCTTTCTCTCTCTCGCTCGCAGTGTTCACATTCTGCATCGCTGCTAGATTCGCTACTAGACCTGAATCGCCAGTCGCTAGTCGCCGACGTACATTCTCTGTTCCGTGAGCTTGGTGATGCATGAAGGCAGATACTGGTGTGGTGACTTAGTTACTCGGCAGGGTGCTCGCTGCATATCATAATCCGCGGATCCCTCCGTGCGTTGCAAGGTGCCTTGCTGGGCTCTTCCGTCGTGTCCTCAAGGTGAGTGGCTTGGCGTCCTAATTCTCATTACACTCGATAGTGTACACTCTAACGAGCTGAGCAGCCCAGAATTGTGCTTCTGAATGTGAGTGTGGTTTGTTATGAATGTAGTCTTCGTTTGGTTTTGTTTTGGTTTGGTTTTTTTGTTTTTTGTTTTTAGTTTTTTTGATGGTTTTGGATGTACAATCTTGACTCGGTGTCCAGTACTAGAAACAATAAATTTGCAGTATCGAATCAAGTCCTGTCTCTGAAAAATTTAGACTGAGTTCGTGGTTCGTGTAGCCGATTGGTTGTTTGACGACTGATTGCTGAACGAGGGATGTGAAGATGGATAGACACATGCGCAAGTGTGTTGCGTGCAAGAAGATGAGTATTGTGGTGATGTATACGTGCTTTCTTCCCGTTTACTGGGTAGATTGCGCCTGGATGTTGCGGAGGCGGCGCTGTTTTCTGGCACTGAAGCACTGTTCGCGCTGCTTTAACTTCGTCAGATTAGATGTCATCTACCGCATCAAACTGATCCAGATTGCTTGTGTCCCACGATTCCACTTTCTAACAATAGTAGTGAGGGATTTTCACATCGTCGAGAATCTTTGAACCTTCGCAGTCATCGATACTTCTAAAGCTTTGGTACTCTCAATCATAAGCTTAGATACTCTTTGGTGCTCGCAACCGCACATTTTTCTTCTCTTGCGAACCACGATCTGCAAATCTAACCAGAGATCACAAGTTTGAGGGCTCAGTTCATAAAGCAGGATTTTTTTTGTCTCACGTTAAGAGCATCTTAAGCTCCTACCTCAATGACGCTTCGAGTGCCTGAGTGTGTCGAAGCATTGGATCTTGTGAACTGGAGTCTGTAGAAAATTGTCCGCTACGCGAATGTACACAGTTCCTGTCATTCTCGGGGGGCTTTGTGTGGATTCAACCGAGTCGATTCTTCACTCTCATCGGATCATGTCTAGGAGCTCGCAAATTCACACCTGTGTGAATATCCTGTACTTGAAGAGTGGCTGCTGATGGTACTCATTGTCAACGAATGTTTGTTACTGGCGTCTCAGTTGCGCATTCTTCTCTAGATTCGTGCTGTGCATTAGCTCCAGTCGCAATTGATTGTTGAGCAGCTGGTGATACGAGCGATTCACTCCTTTGCTCTTTCGCATGATCCTCTAATTAACCAAAAGGAATTAATGTTTACAAATTAGCACGTACACTTCGTCACCATTACATCTTGAGAAGTAGCACACTTTCCACGATGTCCTATGCCTCCCCGAAAGTAAAATACGGGTGTGACCAGGATGCTATCATGTGATTTTATGTTATTTTGTGTATGAATCCATGTTCACGAAGTCCTCCCTGTTTGTTTGTGACAGGTTTTGTAATGGGGAAGCCGAGCTCACCGAAGCTTGCCAGCTTGGACAATGCAAGGAGGCGACGAATAACTTGGATTCTTGTTGTATTAGGTCTTTGCTGCTTCTTCTACACTCTAGGCTCATGGCAAAATGGTGGAGGTTCTGTGGTTAGTGGGAAGAATGCAGATGGAACAGCTTGCGGTACTTCCGCCACTGCACTCGACTTTGGGGCTCACCACGGGACGGCTAGCACCACCAGCGATGGTTCCACAATCGAACAGTTCCCGCCTTGCGACATGAAATACAGCGAGGTCACTCCCTGTGAGGACCCAGAGCGTGCTCTCAAGTTCCCCAGGGACAGGCTGGAGTACCGCGAGCGCCATTGTCCAACGAAAGACGAGCTTCTGAGATGCCTCGTGCCAGCGCCTCCAGGGTATAAGAACCCCTTCCCCTGGCCCAAGAGCCGGGACTATGCATGGTACGCCAACACTCCTCACAAAGAGTTGACAGTGGAGAAAGCCATTCAGAAATGGGTACAGTACCGAGGTGAGAAGCTTTACTTCCCCGGCGGTGGTACGTTTTCAGCTGGAGGTGCGGACAAGTACATTGCCGACATTGCTGCTCTCATTCCATTGGACAATGGATCCATCCGCACTGCCCTCGATACTGGTTGCGGGGTTAGTTTCTACCCTGCGTCCAACTTTGCTGTTAAGCAAAACACCCATACTCGAGTTCCTGACGCCGCGCATTTTCCTTCTCTGTAGTGTAGAAATTTGTCGAGTTCTCATTTCTGATTGTACCAGGTGGCGAGTTGGGGAGCCTACTTGTTGAAGAAGAACATTCTTGCCATGTCATTTGCTCCAAGAGACACCCACGTATCTCAAATCCAGTTTGCTCTCGAGAGAGGAGTACCTGCCATTCTTGGTATTATGGCAACTATTCGGCTGCCCTATCCTGCCCGGGCGTTTGACATGGCACATTGCTCACGATGCCTTATCCCATGGGGTAAAATGGGTAAGCATCTGTGGCACTTGCCGATTGCATCCTAAATGGAAGTGCATGAACTTCTTTTTTTGGAATACTTTTCCTTATTCTCTTTCTAGAAGTATTTATCCATTGTGGCACAGAAACCCCGTCTGTCTATTCCATCATTCCGAGATATGCTAGGTTTTCATCCGTTTCTACTGTAGTGTAGGTGTGTGCAACTCTGACATTTCAACAGAATTACTTCGCTATCAGATTCGTCTCAAACTGGATCCTGTTAAGGCACAAGTTCTGAATGCGACGATGTATGCGTGCAGACAACATTTACCTAATTGAGGTGGATCGCGTGCTGAGACCTGGTGGATACTGGATTCTGTCTGGTCCTCCCATAAACTGGAAGAAATACCACAAGGGCTGGGAGCGAACGGAAGAAGATTTGAAGGCAGAGCAGGACTCAATTGAGGATGGTGCTCGTCGACTGTGCTGGAAGAAGGTGGTCGAGAAAGACAACCTCGCTATCTGGCAAAAGCCCCTCAACCACATGGACTGCACGGCTTATCATAAGAAGAATGCCAATATCTCCCCTCGTATGTGCAGCAAGCAGGAGCACCCTGATCATGCATGGTGCGTTCAATTCTGCTCTCTACTTGTCATGAGCGTGACTAGTTGCCTGTAACTGTTGTGTGTACAACATATTCAGTTTGTATTTTTTTGGTAGTTTCTCTCTTGTGACTATCTTACAACTTGAACATAGCATACTAGAAAGTATTTCATCTTAGCAGCCCTGAGATGTAGATGGTCGGTGAAGCCCAGTTTTCTACTTGTGGCACAGGTACCGCAAATTGGAAGCGTGCATCACTCCACTCCCGGATGTGACGAGTAGAAGCGAAGTTGCTGGCGGCAAATTGGCTAAATTCCCTGCGCGTTCGACTGCCATTCCCCCAAGGATCAGTAGTGGAAGCGTTCCTTTCATGACGGCGCAGAAGTTCAAGGAGGACACGAAGCTGTGGCAGAAGCGAATCAAGTACTACAAAACCCATCTGATCCCCCCACTTACTAACGGTCGGTACAGGAACATTATGGACATGAATGCAGGACTCGGAGGTTTTGCCGCCGCTCTTGTCAAGGAGCCTGTGTGGGTCATGAATGCCATGCCTCCGGAAGCTAAAGTTGACACTCTGGGCGTGATCTTCGAGCGTGGTTTTATTGGAACTTATCAGAACTGGTAACGTCTTCGTCCTCCTCTATACGCTCCTGTTTCCCAACCCGTTTTACACAGTTTTTAACACTACGCTGTACTCCGAAGCTCCTACAAAAGCTCTGACAAAGCGGCGATTAGTTGTGATCAGGTGCGAGGCATTCTCCACGTATCCACGAACCTACGACCTGATCCACGCAGACAAAGTTTTCAGCATGTACCAAGACAGGTACGTCGAGAACGAACGCAAAACCCCCTTTGGCTTTTAGCTTCATAGATCTCCACACTGGATGTGCCTTCAGTGCCCAACGAGTTGCAACCTGATCGTGGATGTGGCACCCGTGCAGGTGTGATATTGTGTACGTGCTGTTGGAAATGGACCGGATCCTTCGACCGGAGGGGGCGGTGTTGATACGCGACGAGGTGGAGATCGTGAACAAGGTCATGGTGATCACGCAAGGCATGCGGTGGGAGTGCCGGCTCGCCGACCACGAGGACGGCCCGTTCGTCAAGGAGAAGATCTTAGTGTGTGTGAAGAATTACTGGGTCGGTGAGATCAAAGCTGCCAATACCACAGCATCGATGGGTGCATCAGACTGACACGATTTTTGCAGGTTATCAGGTGCTGTGGGGTTTGTGAGCAGCAGGATTAGAATCGCAGTCCAGGTTTTTGATCGATCAGGAACCATGTTCATGCCAATTAGTCTTTTTCTTTTTTCCATATTGATGAAAACTCATTTTCCTTATTCACAGAATTTTTCTTTTTCTCTCCCTCGCAGCAGGTTTTCATTGTGTGATGATTAGCTTCTCTGGGTTTGTAACCATCAAATTGCACCGAGATTCTTCGTGTTTTCAGTCCTCTTTCATCTCAGTTTTCGACCTAATGTTGCGTGTTTATTTTAGGTTCTGTGCATTTTTAGGACGAACAACATTTGCCGATTCAATTGATGTTTTCTGGTTTTGTTAATGCCTTTTTCTGAGACTTATTTGGTACAAGCAACATCACTTTTTAAATTCACCTTGAATTTTTGAAACGGTTGTTATGGTCTTAAAAAGTTTAACCATGTTAGAATTGACTTGGAATGTTTTTAGAAATATATTTCAAATAAAGCGATTTTTTCTTTGAACTCTAATTTGATAATTCTATTTCTACTGTTACACAAAATCCAACAGTCGTCCTTGTATTTGTATGTATGTATGTATGTATAAATACGATTTTATAATCATAGTCCTCTAAAAAAATTGTAAAGAAATTATAGTTTTGGGTGCATATCAAGATTATATATTGCTATGTCTTAAACTTGAAAAGAAAATAAAGCTCTCACACATCTTCACATTGTGATTCATATGAGGTCTTTATATTTAGGAGACAACATGATACACAAATTTTTCTGATTTTTTGATTAATTGAGTTGAGAAGTCTTATTCAATTGGTTGGAGTAAGTCTACCTCTAGATTAGACACTTGGAGAAATGAGTTTTGAAAAAATATGTTTTAGTTTAAAGGCTTCAAGTAAAGGAATAGATCTTGGAATCTTAAATTTGTTTGCAATCCTATAGCAAAAGAAATATGAGTATAATTTATGGGCTCAAAGATAGGAGAGATAAAAGAACCATGGATAAAGTCTACTAATCTAAAAAAGGAAGTGCAAAAAAAAAAAAAAAAAAAAAAAAAAAGTACTAACCTCATCACTAAATTTTTACTTATAACATCAGTAACTATCAATGACAAGAACTTGAAGAAAGACAAATAAAATAAATTAGAAACTTTGTAAAAGACAACAAAACAAAGTAAGAAAGTAAGTATTTTTAATAAGAAACTAAAATAGCTATTTCTAAAGTTAAAAAGATTAGAAACTTTTAAAATTAGATTGAAAATTAAAAAGATACTCATAAGAGTAAAAAAGGCCTTATTCTTGTCTCTAAATATAATATCTAACAAAGGAACTACATAGCAACATTTAATAAGTCATCCAATATATATTGAACTTGTGAGAGATATGTCTAATTTGCAAGCCAAGTTCCCAACATGTAAAACATGTGTAACATGTGACCAACTTGTTGGCCAAATTTTTAGCAATTACTTACAAACACCTATAAAGTCAAATCTAGATCAATGAAGCTTCTAAGAAGCTCTTTATAATTAATCTTCTTTATGTACTTCTATCAAACTCATCTCATCTTTCTAATTATTAAGGGCAATATTAATGTCCATGACACTAATGCCAAAGGATTTGAATTCTTAACCTTACAAATCTATTTGCTTGCTTCAAATACATATTGATAATTTCTAAAAATATATATATATATATATATATATATATATATTAGGAGGATTTTAGACATAGTCATTGCTTACTTATTACTCAAATATTTGACCATGTATAGAATCTTGTGCTCCAAATTTTAATCCATAGATGAAATTTTGCTAGAATAGTTTTTATCTATAAATTGAGTATAGTAGCTTATCTTGCAAAGTACAGTTACTTGGCTTTATAATTAGAAATACTATACTAATATTTACAAAATAAAAAATAAAGGTAGAATTCATTTTTTTCCCATATGTAGTAAATAGTGTTGTTTCTAGTAATTTCTATTGGGCCCATTTTAAGAGGTGGTTTATAAAAAAAATTAAGATTTTATACTAGAAAGTACTAAAATTAACCATTAAAAATTAAAAAGTCGTATTTTATTATATTTTTGATAATTATTAGAATGGAAATATATATTGATATATTTAGACTTATAATAAAAAAAATGATGGATCAAATTATAGCCTCATTTTATTTTATATTGCATCCAATGGCTAAGATTTGCAAAAGAGTTTTTTTTTACAAAGTGAAAGAGCTTAATAAAGCTTAAAGAACCATTGCCTTTTAAAGTTGGTTTCTTGTTATAAAAACCTCTATTAAATTTACTACTTAGATATCCAAGGATTTTTTCAATTAGATTTTTTTATCATAAAATTGTATGTATATATATATATATATATATATATATATATATATATGTATATATATTAATATAAATGAAGAGCTTTAAAGAAATCAAAAAAATTAAAAATTAAAAGATATGCTAATTAAAAAAATAACTCAAGAAGTTGACATAACCATAGAGCCTCTTGAAAAGATGCAAAGAATAAGCAATAAAAATCGCCTTCAACTTACAATATAAAAATAATAATTTTTTTCAAAACATATTTTAATTTAAAAATAAATACTACAAAGACTATAAAATATATACACACATATTTATGTATAACTACAATTGAAGTATACACTTTTTAAGTTTAGAATTATAATTTTAAACTAAAACTATATGAACTCTAAATACTAATAAATAAATTTGAGCAATTAAGATCTTGTTATAAATTAATGCTTCAAGGGTTTTTTTTAATATTATTAAAATATTACTTTAGAAGTAGTTTTTAGCATTAGAAAAATATTATGACTTGAAAAATATGATAAAAAAATTAGTAACTATAGATTTTATCTAATCACAAATTCTTAAGATAGATGATGCTTTAAAATCCAGCTAATCAATCATGTTATCAATGTATAAATCAAATTTGAATATGTCATTGATTTACAGTAATCTATCAACTTGATGTATATATTTTTTTGGGTACTAAATATATAATTAAAGATTATTTTAAAAAAATATATTTATCTTCTAATTGTAATATAGATTAAAAAAATAACCTAATAATATTATATATATATAATACTGTATTATGTAATATGATACAGTATTGATACAGTATATATATGTACATACATATATATAGTAGAATCTATGTATGTTGGTCATTCCTCCAACTTATTACTAATTCCTAACTTAAGTTTGATATTTAAAAGAGTTTTGCAAATTAATGAAAATATCCTTACATCATAATCTTAACATAGAATATTGATGTATCTATGCAAGACTACAAGAGATAGTCATATATTATACAAGCAGTTATATTGTCTGAACTACAAAACTAACATTACTTCAAAAGAAATATAAGCTATGATGGAATAGACACTAAGGAAAAGAACCAACATGTTACTACCTACTTTTATTTCAATTTATCTATTTTTATTTTTTTAAGGTAACATAGACATTTGTTATACATTGTGGTTTTATTTTACATTTATTTAATAATGTATAATAAGGTCAATATTGCTTGTACTTTGAACTGTTGTTTTTTTGGTTTGCTTGTCAAAATTATTAGAAATTAAAATAATGTGTTATATATATATGTATGTATATATATATATATATATATATATATATATTAACTTAAGCAATAAATAAGACTTGAGCCATAGGGTTTTAAAAAAAAATTAAGTAAAAATATTATTTTGGTTTAATTTGTAATTTGATAGGCATTGGTTCTTTAAAAGCATAGTCTTGCGATAAGGAAAAAAATTAAACGTTCTTAAATTTTTTTATTTATAAATAATATTTTTCCAAAAATACATGTTGAGTTTGTATGCTCTGTTGTAAAATAGGTTTACATGGTTTAAACATTCAATGTTCTTGAGGTTGCTATTAAGACTAAGATCTATGAATTTCTAATTTTACTTTTATCTGTTAATATTATTTATTAAAATAATTATAATAATAATAATAACAACAAACCGCTAGTATGGCACAAATACTGTCACAAATGTTTTAGGCATTTATTTCCAAGACTAATGGAAAATGTGTTACGAAAACGGTTCAAATTAATCAATCCAGAACACTTGCAACAATCATGCCACAAATGTGAAATAGTTTGTGAAACATGGGAAAGCGCTTGAAGCTTACCGAACGTGCGCATGCTACAGATTCCAAATCAGAGCAGCATTTTCGCCTTGTTCTTCAAATTCCACGAGAAGCTGGCAATCTTTCCACAAAATTCCGCCCTAAAAATATATTCACAGATTACCAGCAAATTGTGACAGGTTTAGCATTTCGATTCTCACAAGAACATGAGCAATTTCTTCTAAACCTTGTTAAAATGCTTCAACAATGACTCTTAAGTGGCAGAATTTCCTCAACGGATACGGAATTTATGTCTCCTACAATAACTATTATCAGTGACAGAATCCCTCCTTGGTGTGGACTCCTGTTAGTTTACGGGCGCTCACCTACCATAAATTCTATTGTTCAAGGCAGCCAAATTTTCCAGCCGACGAAGAGTCACAAATTCCTCACTCGACCTTCAGCTACACTACCCTCTGAGAACCACTGGCCTTAGTTGAAGAATCTAGAAAATCCCTTAACATCGATATAAAACTCGCACGCAGACGCAACTTCCTTCTGCAGCCTAAATGTCACCGAAACGTACTACTTGTGACAACCGATGCGAGCCACCGAACCTTCCGCGATGCTAATTGCTTGCTCCTCAGCGGAAACGAAAGGACGAGATTTCCAAGACTTACACAACGACAATCAGAGCAACCCCGAGCTCCCAATCGACTGCTAGGTCCTCTTGTAAATTTGGAAATTGAATATTCATGATCCACTCTTTACATCACCTCAATCAATACTCAATCACGATTAAGAAATGAAAGCGTGCAGTTTAAAGGACAGCCAACTTGACGCGGGCTTCCAGGTTTCAGCGCCTGCAAACGAAACACCTACAATGAAACGTTTCTTTGCGATAAAACAGAGCCTACGCGTCGATCTCCTCCAGAAGTCTTTTGGCAGCCAGTTGAGAACTGCCTGGTATCTGCAATGAGAGCCTGAGCATCGCACCAGCAGTGGATCCGACTAGCCTCACTGAGCAAAAACTAACATCCTCGGACAACAGCAGCAACAGACTCAAGCAAACAAGCTACAAGGTTCGGAGGTTGAAAGGCTTCCCAATACCCGGTTCCAACTCCAACTTCCTGAATATAGACATCAATAGAATAAGTGCATCGAATTTTGGATCAACGATTCTCCTGCTCCACTTGGGGTTCATCTGCCACCTCCTTTGCCCTATTACTAGAGAACTAGCATTGGCCACGGTCACCAATGCCCACTTCTTTCCCCATGGCTCCACCGTTTAATGCACCTGAAAAAGATAAACATTTTTTTTTTTTTTTTTTCTTTCACTCTTAAAATATATTTCCTTTGATATCTATATGTATATATATTTTAGCTCCCGTAAGTTTAGACTCTCTTGAAGTGTGACAAGATAAGTAATAGTTGTATTGCATAACTGTGAGAGTATGTATTAATTCCTTTTTGCGGTATTTTAAAAAACAATTACTATGCTTTGCGAGTGTTTAGTTGGTGTTGCAGAAATTCTGTCACCACGCACCAATAATGCAAGGAAATTTGTTTAAATCAGTGCAGTTTTGATTGAAATACAAGTATGAGTTTTTCGAATTAAGTAATCAATGCTCTCATAAATAACATGTTTTTCAATCATGGATATAGTTCAGTTTATCTATTTATTTATTGAATAATTTTTTCCACACTGTCATCAAGCAATACAACACGTCGAGAATATGAATGCATGTTTAAAACCTACAAACCATCGTAATTCCTTGGAAAATATGACTCTAGTCGGTGACCTTAACCAGTAGCCTACTAGAAAAAAAATAAATCTAAACAAAAGAAAAATGTAGAACAGGGCACAACTGTAGTAGAAGGCAGGCAGGGAAGTGATATTTGTGCAGCAAATGCGTCAATATTTGAAAGAAACAATTCAATATTTAAATTGGAAGAGAGCAGCATTGGCGGGGAAGTCGAAGTCATAAGAGGGATGTGTGACCACACTCCATGGAGCACGTGTAACTCAGAAATGAGCCCCGTCAACGAGGAGAGCTTCTAGAAGGAGCATAAAAGGATCGAGAAAGGTATCAATTCTGTTGCGAAGGAAAGAATCCTCCTTCATTGGCCCACAGTTCGCAATGGGCCATTGCGGCCCCTCCCGCGTTTCTGCACATTCCGTCGGAAGCTCCTTACGAGGAGTGCGGCTCCACGGCGTCTCCTCCTCGCTCCGTCCCTGCCTCGCTGAATTTAACTAATAGACGCAGAATTCCCGCATGGACACCGGAATGCCGCTGGATGCCTATAGCTCACAGTCACCGTGCCTGGCCGTGCGAGGTAGTGTAGAAGTGATGATTGGCGCCACCACTTCTCCGATTCTTGATCCCACGACTGTGTCGCGCTGACTCTCTTCCTTCACTTCCGAGGACTGTCCGCACCGCGTTTCACTCGCTCGCTTGCTCGACGATTCGTGCTTGCGATCAGCTTCTGCTCCTCTCTGCGGAATCCTCTTTCTGTTAAGTTCATTCCATTTGCGCGGGCCGTTCGTCTCTCCTGGATTAGTTATTACAGTCTAGCTTGGTAAAGACGTATCGGAACGTGGGTGGATGCCTTCAGGTTGTGCATGGGATTGGTTGTGGTTTTAGCAATGCGTGGGCCTGAGGTGCCTTGTCTTGCTTAGATGGAGTTGCTGCACATTGAGTTTGGACTCATGTGCAGGGCATCTGTGGTTTATACTAGGTACTTGCTTTCTGCGCCATTTTCGCCACTTGTTTCGACAGTTGTTTCAGCGTTGGTTCAGATGACTACCAGATGCACCTCCTCATATGCTCCTCGCAATTCATGTATGTTTGCCGCAGCGGATGCTTCGGTTGTTTTATTTCAGGAGTTTGTATGCTCACTGTGCTTGATTGGGAACAATGCAAGACTGCCTCCTCCTATCAACTTCATGGAATAGATTCCTCATAACACGTAATGACTTCTACTTGTAGAATTTATGTTCCGATCCTGTGAACTCAAACCATCGAGGCGCTTACTCCTTTGCGTATCTCTTGAGGATTTTTTTTCGTCACTGGAGTGGTTGCAGGGAAAGTCAAGTTTGCGTTGAACAATTTCTGGAGTAAGGGGGCTGATTATGGATTTGTCTTAGTGCTAATCAACGGGAGTTGTAATGAGTTAAGGTCAGTCAAAGCTTGTTTTGGCTGAAATGAGTAAAGCTTGATGATAAGCACATGCTTGTGGACACAGAATCACAGCCGCCTGCTAGAGAACCGAAGACATGCTTTTATGACGGTGAAGACAAGTCTGTGATATTTCGGATTCGCAACTTAACCAGTGATCCGAGAGTGCAGCTGGACGAGGTGAATCTTTTACTAAGAAGTCCTGATGTTTGCAGCAAATAATTGTTGTAAATGGGATGTATGGAACCATGCAGCCTGCAATCGAGTTGCAAGGGTTTTGGCTCTTACTCATGGATACCACATTGAGCGGGTATTGAGACACTATCAGTTGTCTTGCGATGACAACGATGAAATGTAGTGTGCGCTTGTGCTACAAAAAGGGAGCGGGATTGATCATGCGTTTCTTTTCTCGCAAAAGAAACCCTGTGCGACATGTTGCAGGACTGGTGGTGTTCATTTTCGTGGGTTGGGTATTGGCTTCCATAATTGGGGTGGTACTCTATAACAGCTCTTTGAAGTCTAGGAACAGGGAATTCAGCCTCAAGTGCGACAATCACAAGGAGGTGATTGCCCCATCTCATTTCTCTCGACCACTACCAATCTAATACCTGAATCCCTCGTCAGCCACCTTGCCTCATATTCTATCTGAAGTCATAATTAGGGCTGGGCCAGAATGTTAGGGCTTGTGTGAATCTAGATTCAACAATGTGGTTAATCGGAAGCCTTACATGTGACGTACAGTTTCCTTTTCCCCCCCTCCCTCCCTTCCTTTTCCCAACCACTTGTTGTTCATGCAGATCCTCAGGTCCGAAGTGGAGAATAACCTGAATGCATCATTTGTGGCACTGGGACTGATTGCCGGTGTTCCTTATGTTAACGATTCTATCTGGAAGAATTTTACACGGCGAACATTGTTTCTACGACCTAACGTAAGAACGCTGGTGTATTGTGAGCGTGTGCTGGCCAGCCAGCGTTCGGAGTTTGAGCGCAAGTACAATGCGACAATCGTGACAATTCTTCCAAATGGGACACGTTGGAAACGGGGACCAGCAGACGAATATGCGCCCGTTGTCTTTCAGACTGAAGATGTGGACCTTTATATGTATGACGCTGGGTCCTCTCCTATTCTAGACGAAGCACTTGTTAAAGCGCGTAAGTGACACTTTTGTGGTCCATGATCTGTTTCTGATGCTTGGGATCCTCTTATCTTGGTTAGAATAATCGTACATGTTTGTAGTTGGAATACCTTCGGGCCAATCTGGAAATGGTATGGTATTCAGGTGATACAGGTCTGTTTACCCTGTCGCCACCGAGCCCAAGGCAAAGCACATTTCAAATGGGAGCTTATTTAGCCTACTATGGCCCTGGCAAAGACTCAAGAAGTTTTCTCAGTGCTGCTGCAAGGAAAAGTGCATGCGTGGGCTATGTGGCAACAGTACTCGATATCGTCGAAGTGTTTGGTGCCGTCCTTTCCAGGTAGATACTCAGGTTCAGACCTAATTCTGCTAGGAGATCTATGTAGATAATTGTGGATCAAGAATTTGAACGTATTGTGATCTCATAATTGGAAAGGGATTGTTAGGTTCATCGCCAATGAGGACATGGATGTTGTGGCTGTGTACAACGTGGACCCTAATACAACACCCCACGTATCTTACAACTGTAGTACAACTCTCAAACCTTGTGTCCTTCCATTATTTGATCCAGCAAATCGGTCAAAGGAGCATAGTGATGTATTCGTCGCATGGGAGGTCGGGTCACAGAACTTTGAACTCCGATGTTTGCCCAGGAGCAACATGAAGCTCTTAGCTTTTCGGAGTGTCGTAGCATGGCCTCTTCTGCTGGCCATGGTGGTCCTCTTCTGTGCAATTATCGTGTATCTTGTGTTGAAGCGGATGCTGGTGATTGAGAAAGACGTGTCTCTTATGGAGAAAGTGAATGCCAAACTCACGGCTGCAACCATGGCGGCTGAAGCTGCTGAGAAGGCCAAGTCAAGTTTTCTAGCTACAGTTTCTCACGAGATAAGGTAAGAATTGCTTGCACCCTTTCCTTAAGTTCCAAAGCTTGAAAGGGTTATACAGTAGGAGAACATTGTCTTTTATTTGATAGGTTTATGTTGGGGTTGGCGCTGTTTGGGCATACCACTCTTTTCTCCCTCTCTGAAGATTGGTGACTACTGTATTAGTTGGTTGCTTACTTTTCAAGTTGTCATAATATGTAACGTGAACGACGAAGCGGTACATTTTCTTCCTACTTATTATCTAATGGGTTTGATAGTGAACAAATTGTATTGATGATATTTTTCTCTTGTTTGTTGCTCTTTTTATGCAGGACCCCTATGAATGGAGTTATCGGTAAGCTACGCTTCTGTGACATTTAGCAAGGGCATGATATAGTTAGATGTGTTTCAAGAACTATTGTGTTCCTCGGTAATTTACACAGTAGTTATTTGTAAGATTATCTGGTTTTGTATTTGGGGGATATGTACTCGAAACAATTGTATAGGCATGCTTGTCATTGGACTATTGATGGACTTAATTTCTTGAAAGACGTATTGCGGCAACTACTTGTAAGCAATTGCCTTAGTGTTTACATGGGTTTGGGGTCCAGGAATGACAAACCTGCTGATGGGGACAGAGCTCAATGCACAGCAACGTGAGTACGTGAAAATTGCACAAGCTAGTGGAAAGGCTCTACTGTAAGTTATTTTACGCCTTTTAATCACTTTATTCGATTCCAAACTATTTCCCTTGAAAGAGTTTTTGTAGGCCAGAGTATGATTTCTTGAAATCATGAAATTAACCATTTCATGTGGATTTCATGTGCAGAGCACTTATCAATGACGTTCTGGATTTATCCAAGATTGAAGCGGGAAAGATGGAAGTTGAGTCAGTTAAGTTGGACATTCGGAATGAATTCGATGAAATCTTCTCATTTCTTGACGAGAAAGATTCCAACAATCATCTTGAGATGGTAGCTTTGATTCACGATGCAGTGCCATCTTGCTTAATGGGAGACCCGACCCGCATTCGTCAGGTTTGGTTTACTTTCTAAAACTTTGGATTCTACGACATAATAGTAAATGCATTTGCATATATGTTAATACACACACACATGTTACTTTAATGTTTTCCAGGGTGATTTTCTCATGAGATGAATTTTTATATTGAAATGCGGTGGATGGAAGTGCCTAAGAATTTGATATTCTAGGAATGGAAGTACATGATTGTTCAAAAGTTTTTAATTCTACGAAGTGGTTCTGTTTCTTGTGAAGGCCCAGGTTTCTTGTGCCTATTTTTGGGAATCTGTTTTTACTTAGCTTTGTCTGGTTATCGTGTGCAGATCCTTTTCAACCTTGTCAGCAATTCCATGAAGGTGAGCTTTAACGTCTGTATTTGGTCTTCCTTTTTCGAGCTTGTTGTAATTTATGAACATGTACAGTCTATTTTTTTATTTTTCGAGTTATTTGTTGAAGGCCGTGCTTTACCTACTATTCGTTCTTGCTTGTTACACCAATTACCTTAGTAGTTTCAGGTAACTTTTTGCATTAGAGGGGGGAATATCACAGTTCATACATTTGAATTTGGTCTACCTTTGCAGTTCACAAAGCAGGGAAGTATCTTCATATGCGTTCGGATGCTCGACTCATGCCATTCTGATCGCCTGCACCCACCTCCGGAAGTGATCTATGACCTTTCTCGGTCAAAGCTTTTTTTTCTAGGGAGTGTAAACAATACACAAGTGGTGCCCAAGTCTCCCAGTGGAAGTGACACGACCGGTATGGTAGGAAGTGATCGGGACACAATATGTAGAGGAGGATCCACGAGGCTATCTGAGATGCATCTGGTGGCACCCAGGCTGAGCATGGTACCAGGCCCATTGAGTTCACGGGAAGCTGTTGCAGCATGGAGGAGATGGGAGCCCAAGAGATCGGTTGAGACCACCGAGTCAAACCCGGTCACTCTTGTTATCTCTGTCGAAGACACAGGTGCCCCTTCATTCTTTTGTATTCACGTGTTTTTTCCTGTCGGATTTTGATCCTCTGCTTGGATCTGTCTTGGTTCTTGTTATTGTATATCCTCGGCCAGTAGGCTCTTATTCTTCCTGGTGGTGTAGGTATCGATGTTCCACTTCATTTACACAATCGCCTATTCCAACCTTTTCTTCAAGCTGACAGTAGCAGCTCGAGGGAATATGGAGGCACTGGTGTTGGTTTATCGATATGTAAGGTACACTAATAGAAGATGGTTTGCATATAAGGAGACGAAATAATTGGTGCCTCGAAGTTTCTGGAACACCATCGGTTTAACATTTCTGTTTGAGTAGTGGATACATTAGTTCACATGTATACTGGTTTTACCTGTAAACTAAAACCACTCCAGTTTTTCAAGGTTACTGATTGATGTCAAATTTTTGCCAATTAAATTACCTCAAAATATTTATGCAAAAAATATTATTTAAAGAATTTGTTAAAGTAATCCTTGGTAAACACGAAGATACGAATTATTTGCATAGATATTATTGTGCTACTGATGTAGTCTATTCTCATTGCACAAGATAAATTGCTGAGAATGGTTCATTTCTTCATTCTTCATTGGCGATTCTTAATGGATGTGGAGATGCGTTGCAGAAACTGGCAATGTTGATGAAAGGAGATCTGACGGTGAGCAGCAACCCTGGAGAAGGTAGTGTTTTTGAGTTAACGGTTACTCTAGGGCGGGCTCCACAGCCAAAGTGTTCAAACTCGTCGGGATGTTGTACAACTCCTGACCAGCGACCTCCCTTGGAATCTGAAAAATTGAGGGGATTTAGGGTTATTTTGGTTGATACCCATCCTGTACGGCAGGTATTCCACAATGTCCACCTCTTCTATCCAATACATAAATGAAGGGATTTAATAACCTAAAAATTTAGTGAAACAGTAAATATTAAAGTGATCACGAATGGAAAGGTTCACTTTAGAGACATATACCAGGCTGTGGGGTTGTATATCTCGCTTGGAAGTTAACTTTGTTATGTGGGGTGCTGGAACCTGACGTTTAGGAAGCATATGCGAGCTACTTAAGGAGACTAGGTGTGGTGGTTGAAGAGACGGAAGACTTAGATGGGACTCTAGAGTTGGTCAGGAGGTATTCATTGTGGCTCAACTCTCCACTAACTTCACTGGTTCTATACGTATGAAATTTGTATTTTCTTTTTGTTTATTTGTGTCTTTTCTAATAAAAAGATCGTCTTAATTCTTTTCCTATCTTGTAAATTATTGATTATAGTTGTTGGAAGTGGTGTACTGCTTAAGTTCATATATGTATATACATATATATATATATATATATATATATATATATACAAACACTTGTGACATTTTAAGGTTTGGAACTACAAAATCCTTTGGCGGACCCTTCTAGCTGGAAGAATTATTCCTCTTTTATCTGATGACAGCTTAGGTATTATTTGAACATGAAATTTGACGTGTTCTGATTGAAAGTAAAACGCAGGGCACTCATCTGTTGTGGGTTTCTTGTGAAGGAAAGAGAATTCATCCTCAGCACAAGCAATCATTGTAGTTTTGCAAGGAGTAGATAGAGAATTAACCATGGAAATAGGCCAACGTGTGAGGACAGAACCTGGTTATGAGACTCTACCGATAATAGCGCTCACCTGCACACCACTACCTGATGAGCTGAAAACAGCTGGATATTCGTCTACTATCTTCAAGCCTTTACGCCATGCTACAGTTGCCACGATATTGTTGCAAGCTTTAGGAGTTCGATTTCAAATGTCTACTAAGAAAGTGGCTCCAAATCCTAAACTATTAACCGGGAAACGCCTTCTAGTGGTACATTTTGCGACCTATAACTTCTTTTGATTCTATTATCGTATCAACGTGGAGTTTGGTTATGATGCATTGCTTTTGGCGGAGAGTCGTTGTGTATTCGTGGGTTCGAAGTTTTACCTGATTGATTTCAGATAGTATAATTGTTTGAAGCGTTGATTTTCGTAAGTATGGTTCTGCACTGAGGTATGACCGGTTTTTTATTACAAATTTTTATGTTAAATTTCATAAGTAGAATCGTTTTGGCGCAATGTAGGTTGATGACAATATGGTCAACCGAAGAGTTGCTACCTCAATGCTAGCCCGGTACGGTGCCACCGTTGTTAAAGTTAATGGAGGAATGGAAGCAGTCAACGCAGTACGCAATCAGAAGCCTGACGAGGCATATGATCTTGTCTTGATGGACATTCAGATGCCAGAGGTAAAGGCTGATTCCATTACATTCCTAGTTGACGGTTGAGGTGCAGAAACATTATTTCTGTTTTCTGTATAAAAATAACACTAAAATTTGTTGTGAACATCTGAGAACTGTTGTATTTGTTCAATGTGAAAACAGATGGATGGTTATGAAGCCACTCGACAAATTCGAAAGTTGGAAATTGAGAACTGTGAGCAGTGCGCTGACAGTGAGGCTTCTGAAGAGCTTTTTAAGTGCTTTCATCACCATCTTCCCATCGTAGCAGTCACAGCAGATGTCATGAATGGAACTCACGAACTTTGTTTTGATGCTGGCATGGATGACTACATTTCCAAGGTGAGATTTAATGTTTCTTCTGCATTGATATTATCCATCAATATAAACACTATCGGTTCTTCGATCTTTTATTTATTTCTTTCTTTCTTTTTTCTTTTTTCTTCTTCTTCTTCTTTCTTACAGTTAGCAATTTCGTTAGACGCTTGTAACATCTGGATTCGCAATTTTTGTATTTTAGAGTGAATATTTTGCAAAGTTTTCTAAGTTGTTTTGATAGATAACCTAATTCAATATGAACTTTTATGTACATACATCTTACCTGTTAAATTTAGTCATCATTGCAATTGTTTGTGGTCAGGTTTGTATGCCTATTTTTTTATGTATTCTATTCCCTTTTGTACACTTGCGATAATTTGTAGGTCTACTTGTCTTGATTGGATCTTTTGTACTAACTTGGTATAGAAATTTTGTATCCCACCTTGTGTCGAGGGGAAACTTCTGGCATTTGTAGACGGTTTTTAAGATGGAAAACTAACTGTGCTGTGGCTGTGTGATAGCCTTTGGACCAGAAGCAACTTTATTCTCTACTGGAACACTTCGTACAAGGAGAGCTAGGAGGCCAATTGAAGAGTAGGTCACAATGACAACCGAGGATAACAGGGTCTTCTCTGAGATACTGAATGTCCAGTTCAGAATCTTTTTCAAAAAAAATGCGTGTTAGTGGCGGTTTCCGACAAATACTCTCGGAGCATCTCCTAGCGCTGGAGTGGATATTGTTGAATCTTGCCAGAGTAATAGTTCGGCAGCTTTATTCCTTGATTGTACGTTGGTGGTTGAGGAGGAAACTTTTGACTTGTGTTTGCAATCAGAAGAGAAAATTCTAGATGACCATTGACACTCACAGTAGTGAATTCTGTAGCTGAACTGGTTGGTTCCAATTCGTGTCTTGTTAATCTTAATAAAGTAAATCCAACCTTGTACATTATCCTTTTATTACATCAAGTTTAAGTACTGTGTCGAGTATTGAAGGGTTAAGTTTATAGAATCTATGTTAAGTGATTGGAATACTTGCCAAAGAATTCAAGGGTGTTCAAGGCCTAGTGGCAAATGTTTACACTCTCCTTTATGCAGCACGTGCTATTTCCGAATCCTGTGCGAAGTGCATTACGAGGTGTCAGACAATTTGGAAGTTGATAAGTAGATGTATGTGAAAAAGAAATGGTCCAATCCCCTTTGGAGGATTACTGCCACTGTGAACATCAAATTTGATTAGCTGAAGTTGGTAAGAAGCATGCGGATATGATCTTGTTACTGCTCTGTTGCCGAAGAGCGTTGAAATAGCACTGCAGGAGGTCAAACTTCTGCCTCCTTGGATGAGATTTCATAAGATCTGTGGAATATATTTGTGCTCTCGCCTGTTTCTACTTGTTTGACGCTGCCTGTTGTGTCAAATGTTGATTGAATGCAAAACACACCATTCTGGACTGCCTGGTAGATAAATGGTTTATTTTACTCATTTTCACCAAACCATAACGTGAATCATAAAAGCATTTCGACTTAAATGCTACAGTTCAATATGTTCACAACTATACAGTGTTCAACATTATTGTTCGCCAACTACTATTTCACAGAGTATTATCCTTGCAGATATTTTGCCAGTATTAAACAAGTATAAGTAATCAACTGATAGATAATTAACACCCTTCGATTTAAGATCCGATTCATAATGCCATCAACATTATGATACAAATCTATTTTAGGACCTGATCTTGTGAATTTTAAGGGCAGAGATCGGCACACTAGCAGCAAGAGCCACCTTCTCAACAGTAGCCGGGGCACTTAAGGAGCACCATGAGTTATCACCCCATTGCTCTTTCGCAGATGCCACTGCTTGACGTACTGCAAAAATGACACTGCAACACCAAATCCTTGTCAGTAAATTGTCTACTCAATTTAAGGGCCAATACGGTATATTTATGAAAATCATCAGCCTCCAGCAAGCTTAGCAGCATGTGTTGTTATCATTGGTTGAGTGAGAGCAGAGAAATATCGAGATCTTGGTATCTGATTCCATGGGTTGGACACTAGGCATAACTAGGCAGGTCTAGGTATGTTCTGCTTAAATGCGAGTCTAATGCCAAGAGATTATATTCGTTACCTGCACGCAAGGCCGTAAGGAGGTTCTCCAGAAAACTGCGGCCAACAAAACGGGACTAGGTCACGAGGGTATCTTTAGTTGCAAGAGTTTTACACGTATAGTTTTGGTTCTACACATCCAAGGGAATCAATCTAATCTCATAGGTGGAATTCTGAATGCAAATGAAATTGAATATTCCTCTCATTTGTGTGTTCAGTAACACCAATAAACAGATTCAACGATGACTAAAACCCGATACAGAAGGGTTAGTCTCTGCAGAATGAATGTACAAACTCCACGTCATACATCCAAATCAACCAAAAAATGTGAAAAAAGGGCAGGTGGTCCTTAGGAAAGAGAAACCAATCATGCCTTTGATCGCAGGAAGCCTGATGGATTACTGCTGTTGGGCAACAAGGCAGCACGGAAGTCGTGAGGGATGTCCTTAGAAGATGGAATCTTGTATTCCCAAGTACTATCCGTAACAAGCTGCACCATAAGAAATAACAAGAAATACGATTCAATTACACTTGACCATCCATCCTTCAAATTCTGGCTCTAAAATACAGGTTACTTAATCTCAGTATTAATAAGTGTGCAATGCACGGAGATTTGTCCAAGAAACTCGATGAAGTAAAATTTCGAAAATAAACCGTGTTCTACGTCTTCAGAACTTGCAGATGCTGTGGAATCTCACATTAATTCGTTACAGTTCTCATAATTTTAGAAAGTTTAGTTGATAGCTGATTTGGTATGAGCACCAAAGCTTTTACTAGTGAATGAAATTAGATGCAAATTTCATATGTTTCAACACATAAGTCCGCACTAATTAAAAGGAGCAAGAGACACCGCACCTTGCCATTATCGGTATTGTATCGGTATTCCTCAGACAAGTAATACCCAAGTCCTTGGATGAAAGCTCCTTGAATCTGTCAACAGAATTTCGTGTTAGCTGTCTTACATTGTAAAATCCACTATTCCATGATCTATTGATGAGGAACAACTTTCCATATCACATGCTTATATACTCTCTTAGCCTTCAAGCTCCGTACCAGGATTTTAGATGCGTGTTAGAAAACCAAATATAAAGGAATCTCACCTGTCCAATGTCAACTGCAGGATTCAAGCTCTTTCCACAATCTAATAGAATATCAACCCTCAAAACTCGAGTGTCCCCTGCGGAGGATGTAACGTATGTGGTCAAAATTTGTTCAACTTGGCGTACAGCAATATAACATGCAGCTTCGAAGAAACGTTTTTCAAACTCAGTGTCTAATTCCTCAAGACGCAACGTATGACACAAAAAATAAAATAAAATAAAATAAAATAAAATCAAGGCTTTGATTGACAAGCATAAAATTAAGATGCAAGATGTAACACCAAAGTTGATACAGGATAAGTTGAAATTCTTGCTTTCAAAACGAAGCAGTAGAATCAGTGCCCTTGCTTCTACATAAGCCAAAGAAGTGTAATTAAATACAGTTACATCATGAGAGTTAACTACAAGTAATAATAATCTACATAGTTTTGAAATAATCTAGATGTTTAGAGCATTGAAACCTGTCAAAACGTCCACTTCCACTTCGGAAACACCCGCCCCAAAAGATACATATCTGGAAAGACATCCAATCCGTACATCAACTTCGGTGTTCCATTGCTCAGGTTGTGATCTGATCTCTTTGTAAAGTTGGGTGTGTGTGTGTGTGTGTGTGTAAGTGTGTTAGAAAGCGAGAGAGAGAGAGAGAGAGAGAGAGAGAGAGAGAGAGAGAGAGTACACTATTGAGACAACTGAACTTCAAAAGAGAGATATGACCTATTCAGGCACATGTAACTTACTGATATGGACCGCATTTGCTAGCTGCAGGATTGACACGCCCACGAGCTTGAAGATCAACACCATTATCTACTCCTGATTGGATGAGATCCCCCCATCCTGGTTTCCCTTTTGAAGTTGTAAGCATCTTGCTTGTGGATTGTAACCGGGAGACAATTCTCTCGCATGCCCGCTGAAAAAGTGAACAGCATGCCACCAGAGTCAATGCACCTCAACTAACTGTATCAAAACATCTCGCTGAAAAATTAAAATAATCAAGAACTGTCAATAATCTGCGGGAGGCATCGCATAGAGCATGCCAGGAACCCTATGAAAACTATTGTTCTTCTCATCCTTCATGGACAACAGAAATTAGATCGCTTATCTTTGGATGTGAATGAGCTATATAAGGTTCTAATATTATATCAGACATTGCTGCACATCCCACATTATTGCAATCCTTCCAAATCTTTTCTGTATTGCATGAGGTACGTTTCTGAGTCACGTAGACAATTTCCAGCCAAAAAGTGTCAAAACAGTTCTCTGTGACAACCTGCACAGCCATTGCAGCAAGTTCTGAGGTAACTGAGCCTCCGGATTCCGAACAGTTATTCGCCACAATCGTTGTAACACTATTCACCCGTATGCTGGTTAAATCCAAACCATCTTTTACCAAACTTCCCAAAGTCATGGCCGCAACCTGACAGGCAAAGTAGAATAAAAATTGTCAAATCGAAATGAGATGCAAGTATTGTCACGGCAAAGATGCTTGTAAACTTTGATACATTCCAACGTAAAAGGATTCATTCATTCAACATTCTCGAAAAATTCAAAGATCGTTTGCAAAAAAAAGAAGAATAAACATCAACAATACAGACAAATGAGAAGAGTATCTACCTGGGCAACTTTGACATCGAGCCCCTGCCCCATTTCACAGCCTGAAGTATGAATGCCAACACTACCGTCGGGATAAACATTCACAAGAGCAATTTGCTGTTGAGCTTCCCAAGATGCATTAAATTTTACGGGTACTATTGAAATACCCCTTTTGATGAAATGATTGGCAGAGTTGAAATTCTTTATGCTTTTTAGACGGCTTTCGTAGTTGCTTGATTTCTGCAAAACTCAGCACTGGATCTCAATTCTAATCGAACTTGACAACCACCACCCAACCAAGATTGCCCACAATTGAACAAAGTATTGTACTTGGAAGTATAGTACGTAATCTTCTGAAGTCGCTTTCGATTAATCACCTTGAGAGTACTGAATACTTCTCTGGCGTTGCAGTAATCGAGCTTCTGCCCGCAAGGTGTGATGTCCCCAGGTTTATACATATTAGTCTCACGTACAATATCCGCTGGGATTTGAAGTGCAGATGCCACATGCTCCACCATCGTCTCGATCATGAAAACAGTCTCAACAAACACTCCATAACCCAACCACAATCACTCTAAATCAATGAGTTCTTTTCTAGTCACGAATCAGAAAAAAATAGTAAGATAAACCAATTAAGTAAATAATGATCTTAAAAATTAGGATTCAATCGTAAAACAAAAAAGAGATGACATATCAAGTTTAAGTACAAACAAGATATCATGAAATACTTGGAATGTAATCCAGTGAACTAAAACAAGCACAAAACATGGGAAACACGTGGAGAGATGGTTTACCAGGGCCACGCATGTATGTACATCCAGGAAGATTGGTGCGAGCAACATTTCCCTTGATATTCCAGTGCGGAATATTATAAGTGTTGTCAATGAAAGATGCTATCATATACATGTCTGGGTATTCAAAGTCAAAATGAGAGCCCTGTAACAAAAAGCAACTGGATAAGCTTTTCCCTTTACATTCGTTCGGTTCAGACAAATGAAGCATCTTGAACAAAAGACATATCCAGGTAGGCTCAAGTGATTCATGGCTCTGGAAAAAAAATATAAGTTCCGTTATCAGAATCATGGTGGGTACAAAGAAATGAAGAGGATGTCACTCCCATGTCTGATTGATTTTAGAGTCACGAAAATTTTCTCAAGCACTTATAAAATGGTGGTGATTATCACCCAAAGCCCCTACAATAGGATTATTTAGATGAAAATGGATGCTATTAAATAAAAATTGGTATCATCTTTATTGAAAAGAGAAACCTATAAGGCCAATTCGTTTAGGTGAGAAGGTTTCTTTCATATTTGAAACGATTGAACGCTGGGAAAAAGAATTCATGAACTTCAGCCCTTGAGGTTTATGTCATCAAACCCGGACACTGAAGGCTATGGAGGGACAACAAAGTTAGGTATTTTAGATTGAAACTGAAAGTAAATCAGTGTATTCGTCAAAAATGCTTTGGTTTATGCGGAGGTTGGCATCACAATTTATAAGAAAACAGGATAGATGGAGCTGGGTCAACGGACTAACATGATTATTCACTATCTTCAAATCCAAAGACTCAATGCGCCCATTTTTGTTAACGCCAATCTTGTAATCACATCTATAGGGACTCCGTGCTCCAACACTCTGGTTCAAATCCCACATCCATAACCTCAACAAGAAGTTATAGTGTATCACATACTATTTGTGGTCATGTCGCTGAAGACACTTAAAATTTGATCCATACATTTGTAAAACCCAATAAAATTTTCATACTTTTTCATGACGATATTAATAGGAGATAATGATAACAATAATAATAAGAATATTGTTTACAATGCTAACTGATAAGAAGAATAATAAACAAATAAAATAAAAATAAAAATAAAAATAAAAAGAAAAATCGTAAGCCATACAACCTATACAACTTAATTATAAATCAAAGAAAATCGGCACACATGATATCCAACCTGGGAAAAAACAAGTGTACAGACCTGCATATTAGTAGCCATATCAAGAACAAGGCGAACGGGCCTCTTGAGCTTAGCAGCAGCAATAGAACATGCCATGGCATGACTTGCTGAGCGATTAAGCTTTGCTCCATACGCACCTCCAATTCTTTTGACATTTACCTGCACGATCACTCTCACACAATTACCTTGTTGCAGTAGCTGAATCACCGCCAAGTCAATGGCAAGAATCAGATAAAAAAACAATTCTAACAATATTGACTCCGATTTTCGGCAACATGGAAGATTATTCAAACATTTCGTGATGCAGAAAACTGCAATAAATGTACTTCAGGCAAATCATTACTTACAGTGATTTTGTGCTGGGGTTGATTGAGGGCAACCGCCACACAATGCTGGACCTGCAAACCTCAGTGCAGCAAGGTAAGATCAGAAATGAGTGTTGGAACATGTGCTGTAATGACATGCATACACCACAAATAACACACAAGGAACGTAGCTTTTCTAAAAAGGTCCTCCAGAAACGCATACTTCGTAAGCCACACCTGAGCTGGGTCCTGTGTAGATGAAAAGACATCCATGGTGCTATCCTCTCCAGGAATGCATAGAGTTCGTTGTGTTTCAAGGTGATGGTGATACTGGTGTCCAGTGTTCACCTGCTTCAAAAATTGGCATAATAAGTCTTAAATTTAAACTAATCGGCCATAGCCCGAATTTATACCATGAAAAGGTTGCCAACATACACAAGGAGGACGATTGCAGACTGCGAAGAAAGACCAGCAACTCACTTGTCCTTCAATAACAGTGTCTGCCATCTGAAATCCTCGCTTCGTATCACCTGCACATATAAAGTAGATGAAAATTGATGATTCAGTTATTCTTACCAACCTGAACATTATAGCATGTTAATTAAGAAGACATTAAAACTGAGAAGAGATAATCATTTGTTCCAACAGATATGCAAGACCATATCCTGTCGAAACAAAACTCTTCGGCGCTTGCATCACAAATCAGAGAAGGCAACTCCATGGTCTATGACGGCCTGCATCCAAAAGATTAGACAATATGTATCTTTGAAAAACACATTAAGAGCAAGAATCTAATTTACAGCAGCATATGACACACTGTTCAATCATTCTTACCATGCTGCCAGTCAACTCCACGGTCTAGATAAAAGGAGTTCTTCGCAATCGCATCATCTATGGTTAGTATGGGCTTCTGGATACCAGCGTAATCGACCTTCACAAGCTTGGCTGCTTCATCTGCAACCCTCTGATGGTGCGAAAACAGAGCTTGTGATCAGCTTTTAATTAGAAGAAGATAAATATCGAAACGAACGTACAAAAAGGGACTTTTGAATCCCATAAAGCTGGAACACAATGAAGATGCTTGTAGTTCTTGCTACACTACAATCAGGATGGTGAAACTCCCAAGCAGGAAAATAATAAATATATAAATTGTAAGGATCACACCTTTGAATCTGCTACAATGAGACCAAGAGGTTGACCAAAGTAAAGCACCCGTTCAGTGGAAAAAAGTTCCTCGTACTCACTGCCCCAAGAAATGCGAAATCAAATTGAAGATAGAGAAGAGAAGTTCTCCATTTTAGATCATAGGAACCACCAGTGTAAAATCTAGCGCAGCAACATCAAAGACATGGCTAATCAAATCACTTCATTTGCAGTGCTACATAATATCACTTGAGCAAGTGTCGTAAGTACCTCACTAAGTTACAATATCCGTCGTCTTTCACAGTAGCAGCGGAAATGAACGTGAGTACACCCCGTTTTGAAAGAGCTTCGGAAGGATCAATTGACTTTATAACAGCATTGGCAACATCCGAAGTAACGTACGTTGCAAACAATCCGCCACCTACGACCATATCATCCATGTACTGCGCTTCTCCAGTGACCTGATAAGGCCCCACATGTGGTCAGAGCTACTCTAAGCCTTTTCCAAAGTCAAGTTGAACTCTTCGTTCTATATTTTATAATAGTCAAAATAAGAATAAAACCATGAAACGGTGATTTCGATCCGGTCACATACTTCAAAATTATGCGTGCAAACAAGATACACTATCAACAGACGTTAGGGGTGATACAGCAGGGTACAACCTAAACAGATTAAACTGCAGGGTAAAGCTTCAGGTTATTTATCCCGTCACAAGCCCAATTACCTGGAGGGAGGCCGATAACTTTGGAATTGGTAGTGACACAGGGTACTCTGCTGGATCACCCTGCCACACACAATATACATGCTTAAGCCGAGAAACATATTCCGCTGAAACGTAGTCAACGTGCGAGTTTGAAAGAGTGATCTAAAACCTCCAAGAGACAACCTCGGATCAACAACAGGATTCCTAGCAGAAGCCTCAAAAACTTCATCTGCAACTCGTGCGCGAACCAAAGACCGTACCTTATCAAAGTTAACCTCACCAGTAGAAATGGGTCGCTCGTACTGCAAAAGGAAACATCAAAACTTAGTAGCACTCGATACTGTAACATACAAGTTTTCAGATTGCACATATTAAAGGTAAAACTAAAACCGTATTAAAATTGAGCGGCAAACATAGCGTAATCAACTTAATTCTTCTCACCCTGAGATTTCTCAGTACTTCAAAAACACCTGATAAGGACGTAGAAAATCTTTGAAAAGCGTACTCATTCCCATGTTTCGAGGAAACTGTCAGGTGAAAATTAAGAGGTCCCTTCAAATAAAATCTAAGTATCAATGACAAGACTCTTCGCAACAATGTTTTTCGAGTACAACTAGTGCTATTGAAAAATACCTCCATGATTGAAGAACGCAAAGAAGCTGGAACTGCATCTTCAGGTAACAGAGACAAAAGCGCCTTATACAAAAATGCACCCAACAAAGTAGAGCGGTATTCGGTTCGTCCAAAAGCATGATCCAGTATCAGTTCCTCCCTTAGGATATCCAACGCCATTCCGCAAACCTACTCAACACTCTCGAGTCACTTCTCAGTGTAATCCACTTAACAACGGTGTAATCCACTTAACAGTGTTATCATAACAACGTGTAATCCACAGGCTAGGGTACTCTACATTACCTTCTCATCATAAATAGACTTGCCCTTCAGAAAATCCTCGGTGTTTCTTGCACGTTGCGGATTCTTGCGCACTCCACCATAAACAATTACTGGATTGCCTTCAATGATACCTGGAAAACTTGCAACTTGTAAGTCACACCAAAAATTCTCACAGTTGCTATTCCTAAACCTACAGACGATCATAGTCACAAACCATAACGAGATGAACGATAATGTTTTCTTACAGTGACGGTTCTGGTTTACTGATTACATGTCAACCACTAATCCAAAAAAAAACAAATTTTCACACACACAAATCTTATTTATCTGTTGTTACATGTGCACACGCAACCATAGACTAACAGTATTATAGCAATTTCAAAAGAGCTTCCTCGCAAATATTTTTAGTGATGTCATCTCCTTAAAAATTTCCATTGAACAAAATTCTAGGATGTTCTTGAAATGAGTCTATCAAGTACGTCTTGGAAGTACCTTGATTCTCTTGACTGTAAATTTTTTCTTACTTCAGCGAAAAACACTCTTACCAACAACACATAGAAATGAACCTAGTCCTGTCCGCACAATACGTACCTTTCACTGTGTCCACTTCCATATTGAATCCAGCATTCATCAAAGCGTGAGCATTTACTCTTCGTAGAGCAATTTTATATGTTGATACACGAGCATTTTTACCAAGAACAGGAATCACTATATCTAAAATCACTAGGCCGTCCAAGGATATCTTATAAAACTCCTCTAAGCTTAGAATACGCTCTTGTCCATTGTTATATGCAGAACCCACTTTGATCTTTGCCTTTGCTGTCATTAGAATGGCAGCTACATCTGATACGAAATCTCCATGCCCATGCGCCATTACCAGATTTCCAGCAACACTGCCTACATTACGTACTTGGTCGTGAGCCACCTGCAAGGAAACATTGATAAGTTCAACAATCCAACAATTTAGTTATTTCATTATAAAATAACATTCTCCACCTCAATAAGATATCTGAAACGTGCAATCTGAGGCGGCAAATAATGTACTAAATATATAACTCATTACAAGCTGGGTGTGGTTTACAATTCTCCAAAGTGAACACCAGACATGCTAAACATTTCTGAATCTCGGACTCGCTCCAAAACGAAGTTCGATGATGAGCACAACAAGGAAGAGCATCAACATCAGTTTCAAATTATATTAATATGGCCAGCTCAAAAAATAACAGCCAACCAACCCAAACAAAACCATTCCCAAGAATAACCAAACAAGTAAAAAGTGAAAGAGACAGAGGGTTTTTGATGTTTTGTGTTATGTATCAATAAATAACAATCTACTCTACTGCATCTCTCATCTGCAAGATACGGAAACAAAAATCAAACCATCTATACGACTCTTGCTAATATTGAACAGTACATGAGAACTCTCGCCCAATACCCACGTCATGATACCCATATAGTAATGAAACTATAGTAACAATTGCAGTCCAAATGGACTTTGGATCTGAAGAAGGCTAAAGAAAAAAATTAAAATTAAAATACACCTCAATGAGTGAAAAGTTCAAGGGGATAATAGCAACAAATAGGAAAAACAAAATTGAAAAATCAAGTCGTTAAAAAGGTACGGTAATGGAGATAATCTAACTTACTCGTTTGAGATGTTTATGAAGAGGCGCGTAACTTGGGGAGAGATCTTTGTGTAAATCTAGAAGGTCCATAAAATCCGTTATGGTTACAGCACCTCCAAGAGTAATGCCGTTTTCATCAACAGACACTTTTTTCAAATCAGGGATCTCAGAAATATCTGCAATAAAATCTGCAGAAGGTGGCTTGTAGACGCCGGTTGAAGTATTTCCTCTCACCACCCGCACTTTGTCTCCTCTATTTTTCGCACCATGAAGAAGGCCATATAACTCCTGAAGAGAGGTCAATCTCGCCCATGTAACACCTTCCTTCGAGAAGACCAACGTCCTTGGCTTCTTCATGCAAGACGTGCTCTTGCCTAGTTCTTCAATATCTTCCTGACATGCAGCTGCAGTGCAATTGACAGCTTTGCTACAATGAATGTTGTCGGTGGTCCTCTTCGCAAAAGTTTGAAACCCGTCGAAAATAGGACGATAGCCTGTGCATCTGAACCAGAAAAGACGCCCGAAGAACGAAAGCTTTTTTAGCACAACGATTTGCGCTTTCCCATACTGCATGTAATCCTGCATCTATCGCAATTATTCCACACAGAATCCCAACTATCACTTTAAGGTATTGGTATCATGGAATAAGTCTTCAGCTTGAGTTAAACCCCCAGTGGACGAACACCAGCGCTGACCAATTAATCACTTCAATTAATGGCCTCTCAAAAAGGGATCAAATTAGGATTCAAAAGGTTTGACAAAAAATTTAGAACAAGGTAACAAGGATTTAAAACACGGTTAAATAACCTGCAAAGATTGCCATCAAGCTGGTCCTCCACTTGCTGAGCTGTGGGCTCTGGATTGCTCTTGAGTAAACCATACATGCTCATTACCTGCAACCCCAATTCAGTTTTAGAATCTCCCACTCTCATGTTTAGCTACTTATTTGCCTCTAAATGTGCACGTAAGATACTCTAGAGAAACCCAGGTTAATTTACGCGATATTACTAAAACCGACCTGCAACTATGAAACTCGATAAGGAGACCAGACAATCGCTATATACCCACGCTAAACCTTAGACGATCACCAATTCAAAGCACACTCTAAAAGAAAGCAAGAGAAGTGGGAATTGAGGAGCGTACAAATCCTGGTGTACAAAATCCACATTGCGTTCCATGGTGATCGACAATGGCGGATTGAACAGGATGCAACCCCTCCTTCACGTTGCCCACCCCTTCCACGGTGGTCACCTTCTTCCCATCCACGGAGCACAGAGGAACCAAGCACGAACTGACAGGAACCCCTCCACACATGGAATCGGGACCTTCTAGAACCACCGTGCAAGATCCGCATCCTCCTTGCTTACACGGCAGCTGAAGCCCCGAGAGCCCCTTCCCGTATCTCAAATACTCCCCTAATGACGAATTCGGATCCGGGTGCTCCACCACCACCGCTTCACCATTCACCTCAAACTCCACACAATCCCGCGAGCTCGACATGGCGGCAGAGTCTCGTCTCGTCTCCTCTACTCTCCTCTCCTCTACTCTCCCCTAGCCACTCAGTCGGCTCTAAATTCAGCTCTGTTACTGCGCTAACGAAAACGGCAACGGCACTGACGAAGCCCAAACATGAACATCAGTACCTGTGAAATCGCAATTCAGGACTAAGAACACCTCCAAAGCAAACAAAGTGGAGTAATAAGGATTGGAGAAAGAATGAGAGGGAGGGAGGGAAGAAAAGAAAAGTATAGATAAGACAAGACAAGCAACGAGAGAGATTGAGCCATAGAGAGAACGGGAATGAGAGCGAGAGATTGAGAGATTGAGATTGAGACAGAGATACACAAAGAGCGACGCCCTTTTCCAGCGAGAGTCGTGTCTCCCACCACCGCCTTCCTTCCTCTCCCTTTTCGACGCCGTTGTCTTAATCTTCGTCGCCTTCTTCATCGTCGTCTCCGTCCGTCCATTCGTCCGTTCGTCCGTTCGTCCATCGCCATGCCCAAGTTCTCTATGAGCACACACAAGAGAGAGCATGTTGGAAATTCTTCATTACCCCTAAGCTGTGTAAATGTATCTACTTTGCTAAAAGGAATCCTCAACAATTATTTATTTATTTATTTATTTTCCTGTCTTTGTAAGTTGGTTGTTGTTAAATATTTTTTGGAACGATCAATTGAATCAACTTTTGAATCAATTGTGTGAATATCTGCATATATGTGTGTGTGTATATGTATATGCATGCAACTAATCCATCAGGGTGAAGTATTAAAAAATTAAGTATTAGAATTCTAAACTTTCAGCATGAATTAGTAGCACCAATGAAACTAAAAGAACAACAAAAAGAATGATTAACAATAATAACTAATATAAAGTAGATCTAGCATGTCTGTGGTATCTTAATATTAATAGTAAAATATTAATTTAGATTTTTTTTTCATTGATATGTTACATAGAATTAATTTTTATATAGTGATTCTAAAAAAAAATTACATCAAGAAAATAAATAGGTAGTTAACAAAAAATTATATCTTTGACCCCAAAAATTGATTTGTCCTTATAATGTGAACTAGGTTGTGGTTGTTGTTGCAATACATAGTAGATGTGATTATTTATGGAATGTAAAATATTTATAGGATTAACTTTATAAGAGATTTGTTTAAAGAATTTCATATGTTGTTGGAGTCACATAATAATTTTGTAATTTTGGTGTTGTTCAAAATTCATGTTGCAATTTTGTAACTATTTGCAAGTATTAAGTTGCTACAAGAAAGAGATTATATTATTTGCAATGGGAAATGTATTGTCAATAATGTGAACACATATTGTCTTGCAGAATGTATACTATAATTATATTTTGGCCAAAGACTTCTATTATTTATTTTGTAGTTATATGAAACTTATATTGATGTCAATTGTAATCAACAATGTTATTTAGAACCAACATATTTTAATTTTTTAGTTTTAAATTTATTGATCTAAAACCATTTGTAATGTGCATGTGGTTATTATACAATCCTAAATGTCTTGTAGAATTTATTATCTAGAGTTGAAATTTTTATTTACAAAAGTGGTTTATAGTTAAAGTTTGTATATTTATTTATTTATTTATTTATTTATTTATACTACATTGACTTTTAAATAAAAGATATAAACTTTGTGGTCATAACGGTGTTATTGTTGATAAAAGACAAGAGCTCTAAAGATGTTTAAGCAAAACTGATGTTGAATTTAAGATAATTATTGTAAAAATATAATCTTTTTATTATACAAAATTCTTTTTTTAATTGAATAAATTTAAGTATTGGCTATGTTGACATAAAAAAAAAATTATTGAAAATGTAATGTGTACATTGTTAATACAAATTAAGAAGTAGATAATATATTCCATATTAGAGATTACAACAATAATTGATAATATAGTCATTATGTTCTTTTACCCTTTTCAACTTTATAATTAATATTACAGAATTTATGCAATCTACACCAAATTTTAGTAGTATAATTGGAAATATTATATACATATATACACACATATATATCAAATTAACTTTAATTTAAACAATGTTTTTATTTTTAGTAGAATTTAAAAATATATTGTTAAATCTGTTATTTTCATGCTTTGTAAAATAGAAAAAAACAATCATGTAAACAATACCATAAATAATTCTACATTCTAACAATATATATATATATATATATATATATATATATATTTATTTAATATTTAAATCTCTACTAATACTTTTTATCCTTATAAATCTTCTCACAAAATAATTTAATCTAATATTATTAAATTTTAATTTTTAATTTTTTACATAATAATAATATTTATTATACATTGTAATCTTTGAAAAAAGAAGAAACTTATTTGAAGTCTAAAATTCTTTTTATAATCCAAAAAAAAATGATTTGTTTAGAAACACTACTCTTGTCAATCTTGATATTCTTAGAAATCTTCAACCTAACCAATTCTAAACTTAATACCTCTAAAACTCAAATTCTATTAATCTTGAATTTTAGTTCCAACCATATCTAAACATTTTTAATAAATCTTAAGAAAACTCTGAAAAACCTTAAACAAGCCCTAAACATATCCTAAAAAAGCCTAATTAACCTTGCCAAATCCCAAAGAATCCTCTCTTTACCATACATATATGTTATTATGGCTTGAAGTTTGATTTTGGCCCTTTCTGTCAAACGGTCTTTCTTGAGAGTTAATTTAATCTTGTTTAAAATAATTTTTGTTAAACAAAATACTCCTATTTTTAACTTTAAGGTGATTTCATTTATTTTACATCTATTTCTTTATATCTTTATATCTTTTTATTTATAACCATGTAAAGTAAGTAGAAAACCTTATTTTATCAATAAAAGTAGCATAAAATATTAAATTTTCAACTATCTTCATTCTATTAATCATGATTTTTTTAAAAAAATCTTTGTTAATATTATAGTAAAGATCTTTTATATGTATGTATATATATTAACAAATTTGTTTTTAAAAAAATTATGATTAAATTAACCGTTTCACTTAATAATTGTGTTATAGCACTAGAATAGTTTTTACAATATCAAATATAAAGAAAATTTACAAATTGAATCTTTCTTGACACACATCAAATTCTATACTATATAAATTTCATCAATAAATAAAAGAAGGTGTGGAAATATTCTTAAAAGATTTAACCTTAATTTACATGTCTTTATTGTGTAATTTATAGATATTATGAACTTTACTACTTTATTTCAATAGTTTTTTCTTGCCAATATTTCTTTTAGAATATAGAAAAAACATGAGTTTTTGTATCTCATAATTTTTATTTTTTATTTTTTTATTTTTTTATTTTTTTGTTATTTATTTATTTATTTTAATATAGTGCTTAGCATACTAATATTTTTTCTAGTATATTTTTTTCCATGTTATCTATATGTTGTCTAAATTGCCCTACTAAGTTGCTATATAAAAAAATAAAAAAAATATTAAAGAGTCACAAGCACCATGTTAGCATCCTAAATCCCATCTCTATCTAATATCTTTTTTTGATTCAACATTATATACATGTATTAAAATTAGTGGTATTAGCACATTTTACTAAAAATTATAGAAAATATTTTTTATTATTTAGAATTAGAATAAATTTAATTCTAATTTTGAAGCTTTTCTTAAATTTTTCATTTTACATTTATTTTGGTTATAACTTTTAAAAATTAGTTTGTACCATCCATACTATACAAAACTAAATGTAACTTTCTGGCATATTGAATAAGAAAGTTTGGAATTTCTTATTCTTTAGTATAAAAATAATAAACTAATTGTGTGTATTATGTTTTTTTTGTCCATTTGGTTCTTTACATAAGGAGATGCATAAAACAAAATAATAATTTAAGAAGCCTTATAAATTGTACTTTAACTATTTATTTAAAGACCTATTTTTTTGTTTTTAAAATCTATTTAAAAAAAATGAAGAAGATAAGTCAGATTTTTTAGAATTGAACATTTAAAAACACCATACAATTATATATTAATTTTGTTTAAATATATATTTTAAGTTTTTTATTTTTTTATTTTTTATTTATTTTTTGAATACATAATTGGTCTTTAAGTTTGATCTTTATTATATATATATATATATATATATATATATGCATTCCTATAATTTTTCTTTTTCATATATATGCATTTCTTCTAACAAATATAAATCATTGAAATTTTGATTGGTGTGATGACAATTAAATTTATGATTATTAAATTTTAATCATTTTGTTTTAAAGAAGTTTTTAATATTCATATTAAGTAAATTATATATCAATTTTTGATTAAAAAATTAAGCAAATTAAGCTTTTTGTAGTTATTGAAAAGAATTATTATATGTCTTCTATTTTGCCACTAATCCTTTTTACTAAAGTATATTACTTGTGTCATTTGAAGGTTAATAGACAATAAATTAGAGAGATGTCTTATGATCTTTCAATTTAGTATATAACTAATTTTTGAATTTAATCAACCTGTATTTCTACGTGTATTATATTCAAAAAAGTTAGCTTAATTTTTCTTGTAAGAATAACATAATTGTACGGGATATCCTTTCAATTTTAATTAAATAATTCAAATTTTAAAATTTAAAGATCATCACATTAAGATTTATAAAATTATGATCATTTGGGGATTATAAATGATATATATATATATATATATATATATATATAAATATATATAGAGAGAGAAGGAATTGCTAAAAGCCTCACCCCAAAAGGTGTTGTGGTTGCTTGCATCATAATTCTTTTTGAGATACTTTGGAAGAGATTGGTGAGCATAGCAACTTGCATTTGGATAGAGAAAGCATTGGAAGTGAAGATTTAGTGTATGTGGACAAGTAGAGAGCAATAGGAGAGAGCCAGATTAGATACAAGTAAAGAATAATAGAGGAGAGCAAGATTGGACACAAATAAAGAGTAATAGAGGAGAGCTAGAATAGACACAAGTAGAGAGTGTCAAGAAAGAAAAGTGACATGGAAGGGAGTTTGGAAGGGAGTTTGGAGAGCATGGAAGGGAGTTTGGAGAGCAAGAATAGAAGGGAGAGCAAGGATATACCTACATGGGATGTGGCTTTAATAATATGAAGGTGTTGCTTTAGCAACTTTATATATATATATATATATATATTTGATTATTTTATCGCACTAATTTATTTTTTATTTTTATTTTTATTTATTGAAGTTGGTAGAACTTAAAATAAGATGGACAAACAACATTTAGATGTATGATATTTTAAAAATATATTCCAGTTTCACTATCTCCTCTTAACTGTAGTATTATTACATGAAGATTTGTTTTGATAAAACGTTGACTATCAGAGCATATGGTCTCATGTACAAGACATTGAGAATTTGTGAAGTGTGTTAGTTTCTTCAGATATGTCATGAAAAGATAAATCAAATACCTGGAGCCACTGTATACACTTTTTCAAATGCATTTTTTGTACGCCTCTTCGACTGTATTTGAGCACGTTGTGTTGCTCAACTTTCCTTCTAGTTGGGGAAGACAGAAGTGCAATAAAATGCCAAAAGAATCTCGAAATTTATCAGTGAGATGGGAAAAGGAAATGAAAAGGAAGTGATATATGTATCTTGCTCAAGTGCAACAACAGATTTATGTGACGCCATAATTTAAATTTCGAAACCGGGGAAAAAGGATTGGGCGGGGTTAGCGCAGTCGAACCAGGAGCACGCGGTGCCCGCAAGACCTTCAAACAGCGAGTGGCGATGGTCTCCGCCGTGCATCTCCCCAGTCGACAGCAGTCGCTTCGCGTGTTTGTGCAGCCATCCTGCGAACTGACGAGCGCGGAACAGGTGCTTCTTCCCTCCGATGCTCCTGTACATCGCCAGAAACACGTAGGTGTTGCCACTGACGCCGTGGCAGATTCCCAGCCTTCTCAACAGTCCCCTCTCCCACACCACATCCGCCGCTGCCTCTGCCGCCTCCCCCAAGCAATTGTCCACGGGAAACACCTGTGTGAGTCTTGCCAAGTTCTTTTAGTGAAATTCCTTCGTGAAAATTCTAGATGAAGTAATAGGAGGAATGTGAGTGATGTGGTGAGGATGAGAAAGTGACCTCTAGTGCTTTGCAGAGCGTCATCGTGATTCCAGGTGCTCCTTGGCACCAGTGTACGAGTCGGTCGCCCCTTTCGTCCTCTACACTGACCCTGTAATTACCGCGGGAATACCGCTTCTTCACAATGTAGTGTAGCGTACCTTTGATGTCCTTATTATCTTGCTCCGTCAAAGGAAAGTGCAGGAGAATTTGGATAATACCTGCCAGCCCATGAGATGCACCAAAGTATCTGCGCGACTTCCATGGATACATTAGAGGACATTCGGGTGTGGCATGAGCACGCCCCGAAGCCAGTACTGCGTCAACCACAGGTCCCTGCACAATCCCAACCCCGCCAGATGCCAAATACTCACCATAAGGTCATGATTATGTAGTACTGCAACGTACACACAAACACTTATTACAGAAGATAGGTTTGAAAATGATTAGATTGCAGTTACGCGATCACGGTTTGGTTTGCAGCATAGGTGATAGTCTTAATTCGTTCTGTCTTCGTTGTATTTTTTATTTTTTTATTTCTAAAAATAACCCCTACCTGGTGTGAGCCATGATAGGGCAGAGGGATAAGCTTTCGTGAATTCTAAACACTTGTGAAAGCATTGTGAAGACTCAACAAAATCTTCAAATTGAAACGTAGGGACATTAGAAAATTCCTCACCGTCATACTCCACAGAACCATTTCCTCGCTGATGTATTTGTTAATGAAAAGTGCAGCATACAAAAATCCGACACGTCCGTTGAGGAGCTCACATGGCAGGCTGGATCCTTCATCAACAGGGCCCATGGATAACACTCTTCGGCCACCAATCTATAACCAAATAATTGGAGGTCCACCTTGAATGAAGTATAGTGAATGCTCTCTTAAATGCAACTAACTTACCTTTTGCCACCATGCCCTAAAATTGCATCGTACAGTGCGGTGTTCAGAGTGTCTGATTAACAAGTCCTGCTGTACGTCAACTCGCGGTAAAATGACCAAATACATACGACCATGATCGAAAGAGGGATTTGCCGGTCAAAGTTACGAATCGACGACATTGACTAACCCGCTTGAAATGATCCAAGAAGAAATCACGACGAGTCTTGTCATCGCCGATTTTCGCAGCAACCGCTCCCATGGCATAGATTCCAGCCTGCCCTCGCAAAAATGTGACGTTGCTGGTCCATTCTCAAACATGCCCCACTAAGATGTGTGAGAACACTCTCATCAACGCACACAACAAGAGGCACACAAAAAACTGAACACACTCAAGTACCTTAATAATACACAACTAGGCAACATTATGTTGTGGATAACACTGAATGGTTTCGTGGGTGAACTTACTCTGGGTGAGTCGGAGCAGCCGCGCAACAGGAATCCACAATTTCGGTGAAGAGCGCAAGATCTTGTGGACTTCCAGTGGCGAGGTACGCTTTGAAGCATAGAAAGGCCGTTCCGAGGACCCCAGTGTACATGGTTGGATCTTTCACTCTTGGACCATTCCTAATCCATGTTGCTTGCACAACCTGGGAGCAGAGCGATCATATCATCCTTATGCTGTATTCGAGACTTTGCCCTCAGAAACAATACTGTCCTTGATGTCTGTGAACTGGCTTGCAATCAGAAGTTGGTCCCAGTGACGTGAAATTCACCTCATTCTTCAGTTCCATTGCAGACTTAATGAACGTCTTAGAGTTTGGAAACGAGTGCTCCAAAAACTCTGGTGGAATCCAAAGGGCCACAAGAGGAGCAGTCGTTTCAGTTAACGGAACTCGCTGAGACTTGTCAATTTCTTCGTCGGAGCCCCGCCATGCCACCTTGTAATCATTCATATTGTTCGGAAAATTCCGTATTTCAATCGAGGGAGTTGTGGAGTTGTGTCTGTCAGTTTTTTTCTTCTTGTTAAAGATGAGCTCCAGAGGCTCCTCATTTTTCGACATCTCAGGGAATTCATACAGTTTTGCTGTTGTTCCGTTGTTCCTTTTTTGCTTGTCTGCAGTTTGATGTACTAGAAGGGTTTGGCCTGTAATCTGACAGTGAATTTCTGTAGGGGGATTGCAATTCAGCCGTTCCTTAACACGATGAGAAACTTCATGTGAAAGATTCGGTTAGTTTGTTTCCAGCATATTATCTTCGTCTTCGTTTTCGTCCGTCTGATATTGATGCATTCAACGAGCAATTCACATCTATTATGCTATCTATTCGGAGGACTATCTCATATTGTTTGCCCAGCGTTCAACATTGAATGAAGGCAAGCTTATTTTGTGGACTCATCAGAAAATATCAACAAGAACTCAATTCGTGGCAAGAAAGACATGCCTACTGTTGGTTGAGCTGCACGACTTCAAGTGTAACCAGTTGTATTCCGAAGTTTTACGATCTCGCCTTCGAAACAGCAGAAAGATGTATCTGAACTGACGTTTCCAACTTGTATTTTTATCCTGAATATAAAACAACTCCACCACGTCCAGAGTCATATTTGGTGGTTGCAACATTCAAGCCGGCGAAACTGAAGAAGCTAATGGCCTGGAGGAAACTGGCGGCAACTTCGGTGACAAGAGTATGAAGTTGCACTGAGTAGGCATCTTGGCGTCCAAAAGGTGCAATGAAGATCGGAAAGTCGTTGGAAGATGGTTCAATGTACACGCGCCATGCATATGCTAGCTAAGCATTCAATAGTTCCTGAGACTTCCATAAAGATAGAGAAGCTCCACCTGGTTAGCCTGAATGAAACAACCTTCCTCTAACGGTTGGTATATCACAATCTAACTGCGTTCGAGTGAAAGTGAAGTAACATGTGCGGGTGAAGCAGCCCCGAAGCGTTACATCTCGAGGTGGAGTCGATTCAATCCCTATATAGGTTACTGTCTTAACTGTTAAGGATTGGTTCTGAATGATGAAATCTCGCTCAAACCAACTAAATAATGGTAAAAGACATCAACGGGTTCGCAAGTAGTACCTAACGTGTTTGTTGTTTCCAAGTTGCTAGGTCAGCTGTTACCAGCAACACACAGCCAGGGTGGTTATGGATGGTGAGTTCCTTGAAGAACCTGACCGTACACCTCCAGGTGTAGTTAAATTGCAACGACGAGCGTCGGACCAGATCAACGTGCTCCACACTGAACGTCTTACCTATCATTAGTCCTCTTCAAGAGTTGGAATCAACAGCATCATGTGAATCAACTTCTGTGCAATTCCTTCTATGGAATGTCATGATATGCCAACAGCCTGGTTGTCAGCGCGTATGAGATAACAGAATCTGCATACTTCAGAAGTAAGATAAGTTCTGAGATTAGCAAAAACTTAACGAATGTGGATTTGAATAGAGATGTAACACAATTACATCACAACTAGTTCGTTCAGTGTATTGGACGAGGTTTATCTCGTGCACATTATTATGCTCCTGTACGAGCTGTATTGATTCTGCTCAAGTACGGCACTCAATTACCGAAAGTTGATTAATAATTGCGTTTTGCTCACTTCAACTTGGCGTGGGTACGTTGGAACGATAACCCGAAGAAAAACTCCATTGAGGGTCATTCAGACAACAATAGATAATAAAGCTACTCTGTCGATATACGCAGAATCCTTAACCTTTACAAAAATGAAGAAGAAATTAATGCCTCTGACAGAATATTTTGTGAGCAATGACCTCCGGAACAGTAGTCGCTTAAATTATGCTTAGATTTATTACGTATAGGTATTAATTCGGCAGCAACCCTGAGAGACCACATGGTGATGTCGAGGCATGATCTGTCTACAAAATTCAGCTAATTTAAGGTACCTACACGCCTAACTTCAGAGTTCGATTAGCCTGGTGCAATATTTCGAGACAGCAGATGCTTTCTCCGATAAATCATGTGCTGCAATGATCAGGAGTATGACAGAGCATCGGACGCGACGAAACTTTGAGGGAATACATATATTGGAAGGTTTCAAGCATGCGGTTGACAACAAGACAAGGGAGGAGAGGGTGAGTTTCATCGCGCAAGAACCTGTCGGCGGATGGAGAAAGCCCTCCCTCGATTTGCTTCTCAAATTTTTCATAACATGTGCAGGATGGACGGAGCCAATCGTAACCACATAACAGCTTCAACTCCACGCTCACGCCAAATTCGTTCTTACGTCATTCAATCTAGACTTACCGAACTTCTTCAGCAGAGAAATATGCGACGCAATCGATGAAACATAAATGATCATGCGGGATTGTTATGCAAAGGCTTTTCGAAGACCACGACTTAAGATAATATCTTCGACGTGAGCCAGTAGTTGCGATGGTCATGAAGTTTTGCGGAGGCCTACAATCCAACCAGACTGAAGCACAACAAACCACGTAGTGTCCGCGGCAGCCGCATAATAGAGTCTGCTTGAATTGCAAGGCGTCTACAAAACTCATGGCAGAAAAAAACCTCGTCCGACGTTGTCCACGGCGAACCTCGGATGCCGATCGAAGGGGTGAAACCTGTGCTGGGAAAGGGGTAGTCCACTCGATCCCAGGAAAGGAAGAAGGGAGAGAAGGGCAAGGCAAGAAAGGAATATTGAGCTAGACACGAGAGGCTGAGGCGGGTGACAGTGAAGTAGGGGAGCCCTTATTATAAGGTGAGACAAAGGGACGAGGCGGGGCCCAGAGGAAGCCACCACGGCAGACAAGGCACCGAATCTAGAACCACAGAGCCGGAGTTGCATTGTTTATTGGCGATAAACGAATCCTCCCCTTCTTGAAGTATTCCCTGTCTACTCTTCTGGTTGACTTGGTGATCCTCAGCTCGTGCCACTCGATGCGCTGCTTTGGTTGCATCCTCGATTTAGACTCCTTGCAGACTCATCGTGCTCTGCGACCCGTACTCCCTTCCCTCTTGTGCTTCGCATTCGCATCATGGTCATGATGCGCAGCACTCTGGAGCACTGGCTACGTTGACATGAACAACCCCCTCCGCATCCGGCCCCTCCTTCATCCTGCTCCCCCTCCTGCATTGCCACCTTCAATCCGCTCCACCTCTCATGTATCTTCGCATCATGCAGCAAGTACCGTCAATCAGATCACTGCGAGCATCTCGCCTGTCTGTACGAGCTGGCCCAAAAATTTGAGCCTCCAGCTCCATGGCGAGCTCTACTGTGAGAGAAGGTGCGTTCTCCCCTTCTCCCTTGCTACACAACGCGACTGGCTGGCTGGCCCACTTCGCTTAACCTTATCCCCCTGTGAATGAAACGACACAAACCTTTCCATGTTTGTGAATGAATCCATGTTTTCTATGCTCGGGGTCAGTCATCCTTGTGTACTTTAAAACTATTGATTCGTTTTTTTCTTTTCTTTTCTTTTTCTTTTTTCTTTTCTTTTCTTTCCTTTTTTGATTAAAGGAGAAAATTCAACTCTTTTTTTATCCATTTATTTCTGGTGATTTTTAAAACCTGATTTTCATAGCAGTCAAACAACCTTTGAACCAGTAAAAAGAAGTTTTTTAAGTACAATAAGATGGTGCATCTATTTGTAATATCATGAGGATTGATTTCACAAATATGTGGGTCAAATCTTAAGATGATCATTCACTTTGAAATTAGTGCTCCAGTGTCTAGAATTTGAAAGCTTGTGAATTCTCCACATTCTTGTATACTAGATGTGATGTAGTGTTTGGCTTTACCATCTGTTTTTGATGCCACACTTACATTAGACTATAAGTGATGTTGGAAAATTCAAATATCTAAATATCTTTAATGATTGCTGTGGTAATATTATTAATAATAAACAATCAAATTACACACGAAAAAATAGGAAAGAGAAAAATAAATAATACATGGAAGAAACCATTTCAAACATAGAGCTGCAAAGTAAAGAGAAAGAAGAAGAAAAAAAAGCACTTGGGGGACAAGATTGGGGTACTTAGGGGTCTTTGTACTTAGGGGACCAGATTTTATTTAGGAGGTCACAAATCTTTAGATTCTTTAATTGGCCCAAATTGAAAAACTTAGTGATTTTAGTCAATCATTAGATTTAATAGTTGTGGCTTTCATCTTGTATAAAGACCTCCTAAATAGCTAAAAGAAACTTGAGTTTTAATAATAGATGCTTAACTATAAATAAATTCACAATTAGATAATTAGCTATGTATTTTTTTTTGGACATTTTTTCCTTAAACTACTACTTAGTAAGTATACAATTTTTTAATCCTACAAAACATATATATTAAATAACATTAAAATTTGATAAAAACTTTAATAAAATATAAATAATTTTTTTCTTTTATTAAAAATAATAAATTAGAAACTAAGATTTTTTTAATTAATTAAAAATTATAATCAAATATATCAATCTTTATATATTTTTGGTATTTGATATAATTTTTAATAATAATTTTTTTTAATAAATATGATTATAATAGAAAAAATTAAATAGCCACCTATGTACTAGATACTAAAAAATAAATAAAATAAATTATAATAAATAAAATAAATTATAATATATAAAATTAAATTTATATATGTATAAATTCAAGATTTATATATTTAAAAGACCACAATCATTGAAATAATCAAAGAATGAGTTTTTTAAAGGATAGATCTATTCTGCATCTATCTATATATAAAATTAAATAGAAAAAGTATTACCGATTTTTTCTAAGATTGTTTGTTAAATTTTCTAAGTTAGATGATGTATATAATTTTTTTTTATCAAAACTTAATATTTAAAGTAATAAAAAAGGTTAAAAAAATATTATTTAAAAAATATTTAAAAACTTAAATTGAATTAAATTTAATAAAAATATTTATAAAGTATTATAGAATATAAATATATTTACTTCTTTCTACTTTTAATTATGCATTAATTTATTCTAAGCCAATTAATCATTCTATATAAGCTATTTATTTTCAAGCCACTTATTTATTCTTTATAAGTTGGTTGTATTACACCTCAGCTTAGTTTTAATTTTTTGACTTCTTTATTTTTAGCAATTTATTTTAAATAAATTTGATAAGATTCTTATAGAAAATGGCAATAGATTAGCCACCTTTTATATTAATTGACAATATTTTATAATAAAATTTAATTTCTATTTCCATCAAAATAAAATATATATATATATATACTTTTTTTGTATATATCACTAAATAAAAAATTAACAATTTTATCTATCAAAATCTCATACAATATACATTGGATGTTGAATACATGTCCAAAAATTATACCTTTGAAAATTGCAAATCTTGCATTTCTTAGATATGCAAGACCTAACATTATTAGGGATTAATGATAAGACTTCAATTATTTCAAATTGTAAAGGTTCTTGGTATATCAATATTTGATTTCAAGCAACTCATTAGATTAGCTATTATTGCTTGATCCTAATTTCCTAATAATAGATGGTTTTTATACCTAAGTGACATATCTATTAAGCCAAATAAATAACTTATGAATATTTTCTTGTTGATAGTAGACTACTAGCTGATATGTATTATTTACAATGACAAGAAGGGCTTCAAGTATTTGTAGTGACATTGTGTAAATATCCTAAGCATCTTACAACATGTTTGTTATACCAAAATCTTGAGCTTTTTTGTCTTGTTCCTTTGAAATAATATAGTATTGTGATAATTGTACAATTTCTATGAGATGCTAAAGTAGATTTTTTTTTTTTTTTTTTTTTTTTTTTTTTTTCAGAATAAATGTGCCTAAAGATTTTTATTCATTGATTGCATATAAGGCAATTACGCTGTTTGAATAAAAATCTTAAAATAAAGCCTATCCATTTTATATACCTTTAAAAATTATTTTTATACTTTATTAAATAAAAATTCAACAATATTTAAAATCATATTCTCATAAAATTATTAGCTATAATTATGATAAATATATATGTACTTCTTTTTTATTTTAATTTAAATTTAATTTATCCAAGTCACAAATGTTTATGCCAAACTAACTTGAATCTAAAAAAACTCTTAGGTTGATTTTATAGATAATCCTTCAACATAAAGTGAGCATCTTCTAAAGGTAATTAGTTTACATTTCTAAATTAGAAGTATCTATTTGATAAGATCGCACTTGTAATCTTTAATTCAAGTATTTTTGAAATAATTAAAAAGTATTTACATAGCTTGGTACTTGGCTTTTGACTTACTTTAATGCATTTTAATTACATGCATGATATGATAGTAGAATACATTCTATTAAATTTTTTCAAATTCCTTTTAATCTTTTTTAGTGCTATGGTATATTTAAATAATGTGCCAAAGACAAAGAAGTAATTGCAAGTTAAAAAAATAATCTTGTATAAGTATATGGATTAATGCAAGCTTGCTATTTGATATTTTTATAATTAATTTCTAACAAAGAAATAGTTGGGCTAGCTACTCCAACGCTCATGTACAATATGCTTTGCTTTTTTCATGCAAAAAATCTACTACAATAATAAATATAATATTAAAACTTGTCATGCCAAAAATATAAATCATCAATATCTTAAATTTTTTGTTTTATACATACAATAAATTACAAGAATTTATAGATATCTCTTTATTAACTTGATTAAACTTTGGATTGATATGAAATAAATATTTAATCTTATTGAAATTATTCCATTAATAATTGAAATGATGTCTATTTTTTTAGATGGTATTTATAAGAAAAAAAAGTAAGGATCAATTTTGCAACTTAGGTTTGAAAAAGGACATTTATTTATTGTAGATTGTCTAATTGATTGTGCATAAGCTAAAATTTTCTATTTGTAAGGAGGTCCATATGCATTTTAGAGCTATTCTAAAATTAAAAATTTATGCAATGGACACCAACTTCATAGCTTCAAGCTTGTATAAAACTATATTATTATTGGTATCTACAAGCTTTTAATTATGTTTATTGCTGCAAATTAAAATTTACTAAAAATTATTAGCCTTGAACAATCTCATGTAGAATGTTAAGGACATAAAATTCAAAGAAAGAAAAACTCAATACACTCTTGTATCACTTGAAAAGATTAAAAAGTTACTCAAAGATAGTAATATATTAAACTAAAATGGCTATTTCCAACAATAAAAAGATTAGAAAGTCTTAAAACAAGACTAAAGAATAGAAAGGCATTGGCAAGAATAAAGAAGGCTTTATTCTTACCTCTACATATACTATTTGATTAGGAGCTACATGACAATGTTCTATAGGACTTCCAATATATGTTGACTTTACAAGACATATATCTTAACTTGTAATGTAAGTTTTTTATATGTGTGCCACATAATTAATTTGTTCCATAAACTACAAATATATGTGAGATATGGCTAACTTGTTGATTAACTTTCCAACTTACTAATCAATTACAAAAACATGTAAAGTCAAGGCAATATCTATGAAGCTTCTATGAAGCTTTTATAAAAGATATCATGAAATTAATCTACTTTTATTTATTTCTAAATAAATACATACGTAATTATTAAAATAAATATGTATATGCTTGACATTATCTTCCTTCTAGAGATGAATTCCATGGAAAGTAATCATCATATGTTGAAAGAATTCAAGATGTAGTAAATTGTGTTTGCTACACATTCTCATCTTTCTTCTCTTTAAAGATGATTGATATGTGCTCTTAACCATTGATAGTGTTTCATACCAAGGCAAAAAGACCACCTTATTATTTAATCATTTTTGATGCCTTTATAACTTTCTTCAAATAAAATATTTAAAATACTATCTAGAATTATTTCTATTTGTAATAATATTACCAAATATCAAGAGTCTCTTTTAAGATCATAACATTAAATATGTTATATCTTACCATCTATTTAATAATAGACATGTTATTTTTAAATATTTTTATTTTGATTATATTGTCTCAAAGGTTCTAACAATTGAAATTTCTTGTCTAGTTAGTCAGAATAAGATAGCTCTTGAATTGAATTTATTATAGCTCAGATAAATAATTTACTAAATCTTTTGTCATAAGATTATCAACTTTTAAAAATTCAAAAATATCAAATTATGGATAATAACCATAATTAATAAAAAAAAAGATGTTTGTTGCTTCAAAGAATATATTATATTATTATAAATAAATTCTAGCAATGAAAAAAGAGTTGTCCAATCATCTTATTGATAATACTTAGACATACAAAGTATATATAAATCAAGTTTTAGATCAATATTTAAGATATACTATCAACTATCAATAAGATGATTGAAAAAAGCCAAAGATAGTTTTATGTCTATCTTTAAAATCTTAAAAATGGTTCTCCAAAATCTTAATACAAATTAAATTTTCCTATCTGATACAATATCCTTTGATAAATCATCATAGGAATAGATATTGTTAAGAAAAAACTTAGATGTTTCTTCACTTATGATAGATTTTGTACATTATATAAAATGATCTACTATCACAAATATAGAATCATACAAAATTTTGACTTAAAGATCCATAATAAAATCTATAGAAATAGGAGACCATGGTTGTTCTAAAATAGGTAATGGTTAAAGAAATCCATAAGGTCAATGACAAGGAATTTTTAATCTTGAACAAACATCACATAATTGTATAAAGTCTTTGATTGCCTTCTACATTTGAGGCTACTAAAAATCTTTAGATATTACATCCAAATTCTTATTATATCCATAATATTTGGTTGTTTAAAAGTAGTGATAAGCTTAAAAAATATATAATTATACTTCATTTTTTAAAATATATAATTGTCCCTTGAAATATAATAGATTTTTCTTGAATTTGAATTTAAAAGTATGATGAGAATTAGAAGAATTATTCTTAATATCATGAACAAGATGATTAGAGGACATATTTTATTGAACTTGCTTGAAAAAGATTGAATTAACAGCCAATATTGATTTCATAGCTAAAAAATGAAAATACTCAAACTTTAAGAGAATCATTTTTTATTGATCAAATGCTCCATTTCTTTCTTTTGATATAAGATAAGAATGTTTAAAAAGGACGTCTAATAATTTTTGTTGTTTTTTGGATTAATAAGTAATCTTAATAAAGACATGCTTCAATTAGCTTGGCAATAACTCAAAATATTTATCAACATAAAGTAATTTAGATTCTTGTAATCCATATATATTGACTTGAGGTGACTAGACTTGAGGTGCCTTCTAGATAATGATGAAATTTTTAGAATGAATCCATGATTCTAAGTTTTTATTTTTTTTATTTTTATTTTTTTTGGATTACATAATTAATCTTAGTTATTGAATTTTTTTGGAATGAAAAGCTATTAAGAGGAGCTTATCGTCTATGCCAATTTATAATAAAATTACACGTGTAACAAAGTCTATTACATCTGTTTCTACAAAGAATATAATATAAGATTGGTATAAAAATAAATATTATCTTCAAAGCTTTGAGAGATGTTTTAACTTTTGTATATTATTTAATTTATTTTTATATTTTATAAAAATATTGTATAAAAGGAGTTGCAACTTGAAAAAAGTTCTTGAAAAAGATCCAATTATAATTGACAAATTTCAAAAAACATTGCACATTTGGCAAAGAGAATAATTCAATGAAAGCAAATAAATAACTAAGAATTTTTCAAAGAAGTATAATAAAATAAAAATAAAGAAGTATGTATATTAAAAAAAAATTAAAATGGCTATTGGCAAAAGTTAAAAAAAATTAAAAAATTCTTGAAACTAGACTAGAAGCAAGAAAGAAATTGACAAGAGTGAAGAAGGCTTCAGTCTTATCTCTATATATACTATCTACATAGGAGCTATATGACAACATTCTATAGGACTTTTAAAATGTATTCACTTTATACAACTTATAACTTAACTTACAAGGCAAGTTTTCTATATGAATACCACATGATTAGCTTGTTTTGTAAGTTACTAATACATGCAAAATCAAGGAAGTTATTTGATTATTTTGGAGCAGCCATACATCACTGCAACAAGGATGGAGACCAAGGTATTAAATGATGGCTCACAGTATGCCAAAATTTGAAGCTATGATAGAAAAAGATCAGTTCAGTTTCTTACAATGAGACCAAATCATAAGAGGCATAGAGATCAGCTTAGAGAAACTCCTATGGATTATGAGCATGATGATTTCTTAGATTTTTAGATTGCACATGTCGAATATGGGGTGCCATGGGTGCAAAGAAATAATCTACTATTGCATGCCCCAATGTACAAAGGAATGGTTGTAGGATTTGGAATTTAACCAAAGAAGGATTTGTAAGTTTTAACAAGGTTGAGGATTTGAATTTTAAATATAAAGGATCACTTAAGAAAATTGAAAGAAAATTAAAAATAATGGGTGTAATTTTGAGTGATGAATTTATTTTTGGAGTTGTTGAAGAAAAAAGATTTTCAAATGATATTTTACAAGTTTTAGAGACTTTATGAGGGAAGAAGACTGCATCTACTAATGTGATGGTAGAGATTCATTCAAGAAGCCTATATAAAAAAATATTAAAGATAATTTTTAATGCAAGGTTGGTTGAAAGTTATGGCTTAAAAACTGATGCTGTAGTGAATATCAAGTATAAGACTGTGGCAAAGAAGGTGAGACCAGTGGCAACTCAACTACCGCTAGACTATAAAGATCATATTAAAGAGGCTGAAAAAGAGCCTAGATTAAGGAAAACTAGAGAGATTAGACACAATTTCATAGAAGAAACATTGGCCAAACTAAAAATTGGAGGGGGTGAATTTTTGAAAGAACTTGAAAAGAAAAGGTTTTAAAAAATGATCTCCAAGCATGGTAAGGCTTTTGCTTCTTCACCAAATGAAATTAGATGTGTTAATCCAAAGATTATTGTACTAATGGTCATTTTTATTGTTCCACATGTGCCTTGGAATTTGAAGCCAATTCCTGTACCAAAAGCCTTACTACATAAGTTAGTGAGTTTATTGAAAGAAAAGTTGAAAATGAGAATACTTAAGCCATCAATGGCTCCATATTCTAATCAATAGTTCATAGTACCTAAGAAGTCTGGAGCTTTGAGATTCATTCAAGACATGCAGCCAGCCAACAAAGTGATAATTCAAAATAAGAGATTAGGGCTAATTATAGATGAGGTTGCTAAGGCTTTTGTAAAACATGCCATTTATTCTATTGGAGATCTTTATTTTGGTTATGATCAGTTTTAACTTGCATCAGAAAGTAGAGATTTGACAACTATAAAAACTCCTTTAGGACTTGTAAAGATGTACACCTTGCTTCAAGGTGCGACAAATTTAGTAGCTTATATGCAAAATACTATGAATAAAAACTTAAGGGATTTTTTGCCTGAGAAGACCATTCCATTTGTAGATGATATTCCTATCAAAGGCTGCAAAGAAGAAGCAAAAGACTTGACTCTGGATGCTGATGGATGCAAAAAGTTTGTTATGGATCACATTAAAGATGTAGAGAGAATTTGAAGATGTGGACTTAACATTATCAATTGACAAGTCCAAATTTGAAATCGATGAGATTGTAGTAGTTGGACACTTATGTGAGAGATATGGCAGGAAACCTAATCTTGAAAAAGTTGATGCCATTGCTAGGATAAAGGCATGTAATAGCATCATTGAAATAAGAAGGTTTTTAGGTACTTGTGTCTTCTATCAAATTTGGATTCTTCATTTTGTTCACATAGCTGAGCCATTGTATAATCTCTCGAGAAAAAGAACCAAGTTCAGATGGAAACAAAAGCAAAAAATGGCCATGGAAGGTCTAAAAGAGATTTTAAAATCACTCCCAATCTTGAGACAAGTTGACTATGATTGTGGAAGGCCAATTATTGTTACTGTTGATACAAGCCCAATTACTATTGGTTGGGCTATTGATCAAGATGAGACTGAAGAAAAAAGGTTTGCTATTAGATTTGGAGCAAAGATTTTCACAGAGAGACAAAAAAAATATCCAGAAGTGAAGCGAGAACTTTTGGGAGTACTCATGTCTATGAAGGCAAACAAAAACTATTTGATTGGAACCAATGTGGTATTGGAAACCAATTGCTTATCATTATTAGGTATGATTGCTAATTGTTCTACTCTTGATATTGCTATGTTAAGATAGATAGCGTACATCAAATCTCATATGGGATATAGATAAAGTTTACTTATATTAATATGATATATTTTTCTATACAACAAATACCTATCTTTATTCATTATGATTATCATCCACAACTTGATACTTTTTTATTTTTCAAAAGTTGATAATTCTACAAAAAAATATTTAGTAAATTATTTATTTGAGCTACATACAATAATAAAGGTATGACTAAAAGAGGCTCAAGAACAACAAAAGAACAATGTAGATACTTATTACAAAGAACAACTTCATTTCCAATTTGGTGATAAGGTATGATTACTTCATTATAATATTAAAACTATTTACATTTGTGATAAGTTGGATTATTGTAGACTTGGACCATTTCTTATTTGTGAAGAAGTCAATGTAATCGCTTATTGATTACAACTACCAGAGTCTATGAAAATCCATCCCATATTTCACATGTCTCTTTTAAAGCCATATGAGACAATGAATATTTTAGGAAGAAGATAAATACCACCGCCTTCTGTAGAAGTAGATAATAATTAAGAATTAAAAGTAGAAGAATTTTTAGATTCAAGGCAGCCCTAATATAGGTTGGAATATCTTATTCATTAGCATGGATATGATATCAACAAATGTACATGGGAGCTAGCAAAAAATCTACAAATGTATTAGAGAAGATTAAGGCTTTTTATCAATGACATCCATCAAAATCAAGTTGAAAGATAGCAAATTTTTGCTATAAAAGAAAAAAAATTTAAGAAAGATTATATTTTATCTTTTATCTTTGTTTGTAGTTTTTCTATAATTGTAGTATTAAGAAGATGGAGAATCATCAGCTAGCGGATTCAACTCAAGTGCCATTATTTGCTGACTTATTGGACAAGACATTACGATTATCACACCCTTCAAGATGATATAATAGGCATAAAGACCTTCAAAAATAACATGTCCTTTCTTGAATAGATGACAAGATACAACATATATGGTATCATGACCTGGGAAAAGACTCTTGATGTTTGGTGATTTTATTTGAAGTAAAAATGACTCTTGATGGTATTATAAATATTTTGTTTGAAGGAAGTTATGAAGGTTTGAACAATGATCAAATAATAAGGTGGTCTTTTTATCTTAGAATTAGACATTATTGATAGTTGAGAGGATGTATCAACTACCTTCAAAGGAAATAAAGATCAAAAGATGTATCAACTACCTTCAAAGGAAATAAAGATCAGAGGATGTATCAATTACTTTCAAAGGAAATAAAGATCAGAGTATGTAATAAATATAATTTGCGGCATCTTAGACTACTTCAAGATGTGATTATCGCTTCTTTTAGAACTTGTCCCTAAAAGGACAGGTAATGTCATGGATATATATTTACTATAATTATTACTTAAATAATATGAATAAATAGAAGTAAGTAAAAATAATTAATTTCAAAGTATCTTCTAAAAAAGCTTCCTAAAAACTTTTTAGATGTTGTTTTGATTTTATATGTATTTGTAGTTGATTGATAGGTTAGTTACTTGATCAACAAGTTAATCACAAGTCATATGTATTGATAGCTTATAGAAAAAGCTAATTATGTGGCATTTATATAAAAAAACTTGCCTTGCAAATTAAAATACATTTCATGCAAAGTCAACATATTTTTGGAGGTCCTATAGAATGTTGCTATATAGATTCTAGGTAGATAACATATATAGAGGCAAGAGTGAAGACCTCTTTATTTTTTTTCAATTCCTTTCTTATTTATAGTCTAGTTTCAAGACTTTCTAGTTTCCTTCTTTTTTGGCAATAGCCATTCCAGTTTTTTTTTACTATACATACTTCTTTATTTCTATTTTTTCATATTTTTTTGAAAGAATCTCACTTGTTTATTTGTGTTAGGGACATAGTCCTTAGAACCTTCTAGAGACAAGTTTCTAGAACCTTCTAGAGACAAGCTTCTAGAACCTTCTAGAAGCAAGTCTCTGGAACCTTCTAGAAGGTTCTTAGTTGGTAGAAAATGTTAGGGAGATAGTCCTTAGAACCTTCTAGAGATAAGTTTCTAAAACCTTCTAGAAGCAAGTCTCTAGAACCTTCTAGAAGCTTCCTAGTTGGTAGAAGTTGCTTGAGAAGCTTCCTAAATAGGAGTATATATTGGGATCGAGGCTGAAGAGTTCTTCAGTCTCGACAACACATCTCTTGGAGCTCTAGCTCACCTCTCTGGTGTTGTTCTTGTATTCATCTGATTAATCTAGTTCTTGCCAGTTCTTCTTGAACTTCTTGGTAGATATCAAGTCTGTATTCTGTGTCCATGACAGTTTGTCGAGACTGCACTCACCTCAGATATCAGAGTTAGTTTCTTCTTTGTTAGAGTGTGGATTACCCCTCTGCTTGGAAGTGTACTAGCACTTTAGAGGTTGCGGATTACCCTCCTCTAAACTGACACTTCTTTTGTTACAATATTGGAGTCTTATTCTTCTTGGAGAGAGTGGATTACCCCTTTTCTTGAAGCTCTTAAGGCATTTTAGAGGTTGCGGAGTACCCTCCTCTAAACCAATATTGTCTTTTTGTAGAGTCATTTCTGTCCTTCTCTTAGAATGGTCGGGGGCCAAGACATTAGTATGACGGAAAGTTGAGAGTCCAAGTTAGATGCTATCATGAATGCCTTCACTACGTTATCGCAAAGAACTGCAGAGATTGAAGGAGTCATGGCAAGGCTTCATAATGATGGAGCATCTGGGATGGCACAATCTAGGTTGCACCAGCCTCAAACTTCTACACTTGGAGAAGCAACTTTGCCTCAGGTTCGACAAGCACCGCTGGTTCTACAATATAAAGAACCCCGAGTTAGCCTTCCGGACAAGTTTGATGGTACATGTTCCAAGTTTCGAGGATTCGTCAACCAAATCGGGTTGATAACAGTTTTACAGCCCAAACGCTATCCAACGGAGGAGTCACGTGTTGGGCTTGTTGGAACCTTACTTACAAGACAAGCTCTATCATGGTTTGCTCCTTTGTTTGAAAAACGATTGTCCATACTAAACAACTTTGAAACCTTTTTGGAGGCATTGGCGGAAGCATTTGGTGAACACGACAAGGTTCGATGGGCTACAACAAAGATCCGGTTACTACGACAAGGGGTACGTTCTACATCAATCTATGCATCGGACTTCAGGCAATTAGCATGCGACATCAATTGGGACGAAGAAGCGTTGATGAGTCAATTCTATTGGGGTTTAAGGGACGATGTGAAGGATTTGTTGTTAACTCTTCCTGATCTGCAAATGCTCAACGAAGCTATTAGCCAAGCTGTGAAGTGCGATAACCGCCTATTCCAACGTCGCCAAGACCAACGTTCAAGACAACATACGGTTTGCCACACCCCAACTATGTCGGCAAGCAGCGTGAATTCACATTCAGAGGTAGAAGACATGCAAATTGATGCGGTACGTGTCAAATCTCTTACTCTAGAAGAAAAAAAGCGGCGTATGGAGGAAGGTCTATGCTTGTATTGCGGTGAAGAAGGCCACAAAGTTGGAAACTGCCCCAAGAAGCAAAATCGACGTATTATCAAGACTAGAGGTGTGTTTATTCAGGAAAACGAGGATGCCCAGCCACAATAGGAACCGTGCGACTGGACAGTGAAATATCGCAACAACAACCAGGTTCCTTTCTTTTCGCTCAACCTGCCCTTTGTTTTACAATCCCTTTGCTTATTGGCCCTCAGAAACTTAGAACCTTAGCATTATTAGATTCAGGAGCATCTGCTTGTTTTTTAGACGAAGAATTTGTAAAGCGTCATAAGATTCCTTTAGTACAAAAATCCAAACATGTTCACGTTGAGGTCATAGATGGACGACCTTTATTGTCTGGTAGTGTCACCCATGAATCAGAACCTATAGAAGTGACGTTTAAGGACCATAGTAGTCAAATTATTTTCAATATTAATAGAACCCCATCAAATCCTGTTATTCTTGGTCTTTCCTGGTTGGAAAAGCATAACCCATCCATAGATTGGAAGTTGCAGAAGATGACCTTTCCCACAAAACCACCTAAGAGCAAGCCTAGTAAAAAACCCCGAATAGAGAAATCCTTATTTATTGGAGCAAGAGTATTTATAAGATTGTCCAAGGGAGGCACACCGTTTGTCATTTATGCGGCTCCAACTACCGGGGAGAAGATCTCGACAGCAAGTATACCGGAGCAATATAAGGATTTTAAAGACGTGTTTCAAAAGAAAAATGCCGACATGCTACTGAAACACAGATCATATGATTGCGCCATAGACTTATAGAAAGGAGCACAACCGCCTTTTGGCCTAATCTACAATCTATCGTAGATGGAGTTGGCAGAGTTGCGGAAGTACATTGACGAGAATCTAGCCAAGAACTTCATCCGTCATTCAAAATCGTCAACTGGAGCACCCATCTTATTTGTGAAGAAGAAAGATGGCTCGTTGCGGATGTGCGTGGACTATCGAGGCTTCAACAAGGTAACAAAGAAGAATCGTTACCCGTTACCCTTGATTTCTAGTCTCTTAGAACAACTTGGACGTGCAAGGATCTTTACAAAAATTGATCTAAGGGGAGCTTACAACCTCGTACGAATCAAGGAAGGAGATGAGTGGAAGACAGCGTTTCGTACAAGGTATGGCCATTTTGAGTATAATGTCATGCCTTTTGGTCTTACCAATGCTCCAGCGGTCTTTCAACATATGATTAATGACATTTTTTGAGAGTACCTTGACGATTTTGTTGTCATCTATTTGGATGATATTTTGATATTCTCCAAAAATGAGGAAGTACATAAAAAACACGTTCGTTTGGTATTAGAGAAACTACGCGAGCGAGGACTATATGCCAAGTTGGAGAAGTGTTTATTTCACGAAATAGAGATGGAGTTTTTGGGGTTCGTTGCGACTACGAAACGCTTGAAGATGGATCCCAAGAAGGTGGAAGCAATCGTGTCGTGGGAGTTTTCGAAGACGGTTAGAGATGTACAATGCTTTCTTGGTTTTGCCAACTTCTATTGGATCTTTATCAAGAATTATTCTCAAGTTGCTGCTCCTCTCACTCGATTGACATGCAAGGATAAGCTGGAATGGGGACCTCTAGTAGAGAAGGCGTTTCAAAACTTGAAGACCGCATTTACTACGGCTCCAATCTTGATACATCCAGACTTTACAAAGGCCTTCTATTTAGAAATTGATGCTTCGGATTTTGCTTTGGGAGCTGTACATTCACAAATGGGAGAAGATAAGAAGCTCCATCTGGTTGCATTCTATTCTCGAAAGTTCTCTGCTGCTGAAATCAATTATGAGATCCACGATAAAGAACTTCTTGCTATAGTGGATTCTTTCCAGGAATGGCATCACTTTCTTGAAGGAGCTGCACATCCAGTGACCGTATATACAGATCACAAGAATTTGGAGTATTTCATGTCGGCTCGAGTTCTAAATCGACGTCAAGCTCGATGGAGTATGTTGCTATCTAGGTTCGATTTTATTATCACTTATCGACCTGGAAAGTAGCAAGGACTATCTGATGCCTTATCGAGGAGATCGTATCTTGTATCAAAGGCTGGAGAAGCAGCATTTGATCAACAATGTATGACATTGTTGAAGCCAGAGCAATTTCAGCTTTGCGCTACTATTATGCCAATTGATGCTGACTTCCTGAATCAGGTACGTGCCGTAATCATTGAAGATTCAATAGCCATTGATATTAAGCAACGTGCCAATGACGACAAGTTCAAGGTGGAGGGAGATCTTTTATACTTTGAAGAGCGGTTATATATCCCAAAAGGACCAACACGACTCCGAGTTCTTCAATCTCGCCACGATTTTCCAACTGCGGGACATTTTGGATTCAACAAGACCTTGGAGCTTATTTCTCGAGATTTTTGGTGGCCCCAAATGTGGAAGGATGTGAAAGATTTTTTCCTCTCCTGCGACATCTGTTCAAGATCCAAGAATCCTCGGCATCGCCTTTATGGATTCCTACAGCCATTGTCGATTCCACGTCGGCCATGGTCTTCAATTTCCATGGACTTCATCATGGACCTGCCATCATTGAACTCATTTGACAGCATCTTTGTCGTGGTAGATCGGCTTACAAAAATGGCACACTTTGTCCCTTGCAAGAAGACATCGTCCAGTGAAGTCACAATAAGGCTCTTTCTCGATAATGTGTATCGATATCATGGACTACCAGATGATATCGTATTAGATCGAGGAACCCAATTCGTATCAAAGTTTTGGAGATCTCTCTTTAAGATACTGAAGGTGGATATCAAGCTTTCTTCGGCTTTTCATCCTCAAACTGACGGTCAAACGGAACGGGTGAACCAAGTCTTGGAACAATACTTACGATGCAGCATCAACTATCAGCAAGACGATTGGACCACATATCTGCCGCTAGTCGAGTTTGCATATAACAACACCCTCCATGCGTCGACTCAATACACACCATTCTTTTCCAGCTATGAGTATCATCCAAAGCTTGATTTATTGAGTCCATCAACAAATAACAATCCAGCAGCTGAAAGATTTGCGAAATAACTATCAGAGCTTCAAAATACGTTGAAGCTTCAATTACAATCCGCTCAAGAATCCTACAAGGCGTCTGCAGATAGATTTCGGAATCAAGCACCTACTTTCAAAATTGGAGATAAAGCATGGCTTCTTCGATGGAATATCAAGACCAAGTGAGCATGTGATAAGTTGGACTATCGAAGATTGAGACCATTTATCATCCAAAAGCAAATCAATCCAGTGGCGTACCGTCTGGAATTACCGGCTTCTATGAAGGTACATCCAGTCTTTCATGTTTCTTTGTTAGAGCCTTATCGAGAGTCATCTTTTCCTAGAAGAGTGCAATGTCCGCCACCTAGTATTGAGATCGAGAACCACGAGGAATACGAGGTTGAAAAGGTGCTGGATTCTCGGCGAAGGTGGGGCAAGTTGGAGTATCTTATTCATTGGTGCGGCTACGACATTAATGAGCGAATGTGGGAGCCAGCTGAAAATCTCACCAATGAGCCGCAAAAGGTACAGGAGTTTCATCAACAACATCCTCATAAACCTAAGCCGGTTCGACAATAGCTTCTTTCTGAAGCTTGCTCACCCAAGAATATAAGAAAGGGAGAGAGCACCACTAAAATTCGTAGTTGATGTAGTTATTTTCTCCAAGTTAAAATAGAATTTTTTCAGTAGCCATAGTTTGGTCTTCTGATATGGATAGCCAAGAGATAGATACTATGCCAGTCAGATTATCTCAACCAACTAGTTCACGAAGGCGACCCCGAAATGAAGAACCACTTGCACCACGACGACGACGGAGGATACCAAGTAACCGATCATTGGTGATTGTATTTGAGTCCGAGCCTGCTTACGATGGTCAACCAGAAGGCATATTTACAGGACAATTTCACAATGAAGACATGGAAGTTCATGCTTGGTCAGAAGTTGAAAGAGTGGGCCACTACCGTTGGCTTCAAGGGCCGATGAACCACTTACCTCGTGAATAACAGTTGGAGTTCATAGCAGACGTTATGCGACAGATCTTCATTTTCTTACGTTGGTACTGATTGACAACAACATTGCTTCTCAAAGACCTCGAAGCTAAAGGAGGGGGTGATGTTAGAGACATAGTCCTTAGAACCTTCTAGAGACAAGTTTCTAGAACCTTCTAGAGACAAGCTTCTAGAACCTTCTAGAAGCAAGTCTTTGGATCCTTCTAGAAGCTTCTTAGTTGGTAGAAGATGTTAGGGACATAGTCCTTAGAACCTTCTAGAGATAAGTTTCTAAAACCTTCTAGAAGCAAGTCTCTAGAACCTTCTAGAAGCTTCCTAGTTGATAGAAGTTGCTTGAGAAGCTTCTTAAATAGGAGTATATATTGGGATCAAGGCTGAAGAGTTCTTCAGTCTCGACAACACATCTCTTGGAGCTCTAGCTCACCTCTCTGGTGTTGTTCTTGTATTCATCTGATTAATCTAGTTCTTGCCAGTTCTTCTTGAACTTCTTGGTAGATATCAAGTCTGTATTCTGTGTCCGTGATAATTTGTTTTTATTAAGTTCTTTTCTTTGATACAAGCTTGAAGAATACATAATCAAGCTTCACCTTTAGAACATATAATTACCTTTCTAAATATAATAAATTGTTCTTGAATTCAAACTTAGAAGTATCATGAGACTTTCAAAGATTTTTTTTTAATATCTCAAATAAGAGGATTAGAAGACATATTTGATTAAACTTGCTTAATATAAGTTGAATCAACAATTATTATTGATTTCATTGCTTGAAAATGAAGATGCTCTAGTTTCAAGTGAATTATCTATTGTTAGTCAAAAGCAACAATTTTTTTGTTTGGTGTAAGATAAAATTGTATAAAAAATATATTTAATTTTTTTTTTCTTAGATAATAAGTAATCTTAAATTTAAATCTTGACAAGGATACCCTCTAGCAAGCTTAGCAACAATTCAAAATGCATATTGACATAAAATACTTAAGGTTTGTATGATCTATATATATGATGACTAGACTAGGAGTAGCTTTTAGATAATGGTACCATTCTTGAAACAAATTTATAATTACATGAAGTTCTTTATCATAGATTTCATAGTTAAACTTGGCTATTGAAATTTTTTTGGAATAAAAAGCTATTGTATAAAATTTATCATTTATTTCTATTTATGATAATTCAATATTCAAAACAAAGTCTTATGTATCTATTTCTATAAAAAAATAATTTAGAATAGTTGATGCAATATAAAATTGGTGCACAAATAAAGGCTATTTTCAAAATTTCAAATGCTACTTCTATTTTTTGATTTTATTGAAATTTAACATTATAAGTTAAATATATAAGCGGAGCTGCAACTTAAAAGAAGTCCTTCATGAAGATCTGATAGTAATTGACAAATCTCAAAAAATATTAGAAAACTCTTATTATTTTTGAAATCTTCCAATCTATAATAGTTTGAACTTTTTTAGGATCCATTATAAGTCTATTATTTGAAATACTATATCTTAAAAAGTCGATTTGAATAGTGTAAAATACACACTTTTTTAACTTAGCATAGAATCTTGCATCTTTTGGTTTTTGTAATACACAATAAACATAAAGTTTATATTTTTTTGTATTCTTAAAATAGATTAAGATATCATCTAAATAACAAACAATAAATCTGTCTAAAATTTTTCAAAAGATATCATTCATTACATGTTAAAAAGTTGCTGGTATATTTGTAAGTCTATAAAACATGACATTATAATGTGACATTCAAAATGTTTATACCTCATTTGAAATATAGTCTTCCATTCATCTCTTTTTTTAATATATATCAGATTGTATGTCCGTCATAGATCTATTTTTGTATAAATCTTAGCTTGATTCAATTAATCAAGAAGTTTAGATATCAAAGATAGCGGATATCTATTCTAGATGGTGATCTTGTTGAGTCCTCGATAATTAATACATATCCACAATGATCCATCTTTTATCTTCACAAATAAAATTTGAGCTTTTACTAGAGATTTAGAATGGCATATAAAGTTCTTAGCCAAATTTTCTTCAATATTTTTTTTATCTTTACAAATAAAATTTGAGCTTTTACTAGAGATTTAGAATAGCATATAAAGTTCTTAGCCAAATTTTCTTCAATATTTTCTTTGATTTCAGCCAATTCATTTTGTGATAAACTATAGATTGGTTCAAATGGCAATTGAGCTCTTTCTTGAAGGTCAATTGAGTAGTCATAGGAACAATGTTTTAAAAGAATATTTGCATTTTTCTTCTCAAATACATTTTAAAAATCTTGATATTAATTAGGAATGCCATTTAAAGTCTTTCCACTATTAGAAACAAATGTGGTATAATACAAGGTGATCTTTCTTTTACAACATGCAAGAAAGCTCTTACATCTACAAATATAGGTTTGATTGTATTAGATTTATGACTTTTTACTTAATTAATTATACTCTTATTTATACTTTAAAAAAATTTGAGAGTACAAGAAATCTAATCTATTTAAAGATTATATTTTTTTAATTATGATAAATCTAAAATGATTGAATTAAAAGAAGATTTAATGATATTAAATACTACAAAGATATTATGACCATTAGTTACTACTACTATTAGAAGAAATGTTTGATGAATAATATTTCTAAAGGACAATGGATGACTATCTATGATTTCTACATGAACAAATTTTGTTTTCTTTATTAAAATTAAGTTATAACTTTTAACAAATTTTTTATCTAAAAAATAAGTTGATACTTCTAAATCTAACAAGGCAGAGGCTTTGTGATGATTAGGTCATAAACTAACATCTATTATAAAATAAAGAGAGGATTTTGAAGAAAAAATAAGATCTTTATTAGGTATTGTACAAGATTCTAGCCACATAGTCCCTATTGTAGTTGAATCAACTTTTTTTTTGATATATTGTCTTCTTAAACAATTCTACTTCTCATTTTATGATTATATTGCTTTTTTGGATAACATTAAATAATGTACTTTGATTCTCTATAATATAAATACAGTCCTTCTTGACGACAACAAGTCTTTTCTTACTCAATAAGAGATTTAAAATATATTGCATTAATTTGCATATCTTCTACTTTAAAAGATATATATTAAAAAGGCATTGGTATTGCCATTAAATTGTAATAATTTTGAGGCTTACTTATGCGATTTTCACATCAAAATTTAAAAAATTAATTATGACACTTTATAAAAAAATTAATTACTTGATTCAAGATCACATAAAGTAAGCATCAATTTTTTTACATCAATTGTAATCTATAAAAAAAAATTGGATAATGAGTGCATCATCTACTTGATATCAATTGCAAGTTATTTAAATTGTGAAGCATATAATGTTACAAATTGATTTTTTTGTTGCAAAATATAGATCTTATTTGTTTAAATATAAATTACATCATTTTTTTCATATATAGATAAAAAATCTACTAAAAAATCTTTTAAATTATTCAATACTGGATCATATTATTTAAAAAAAGATAAAAACCATGATAATATAAAATTAAAAAATAATATTTGAATAAATTTGACTTGTGATTCGAAAGTTAGATAGTTTTGGAATTAAAATTCAATTGCCAATTCTAATTGATTGATGAATTTTCAAAACTTTAATTTTGTACCCATCAAACTTCTCAAGTAAGGCAATTTTTGGTTCTGTAGTGCTTGAATGGTATTCCACCATAGGAGAAGGGATATGATTTGGTATAGATATTAAAACAACTTTAATCATCTGTATATCTCTACTTCTTATCATTTTCATTCTTTTTTATAGTAGTAAATTCAATTAATGCCTTGCAAGCATTAATTTCCTCAATTGTTTTTGTATTTGTGTCATTCTACTCTTCATTTTAACAAGCTCTACAATAATAGCACTTAAAAAAAAAAAAAAAAAAAAAAAAAAAAAAAAAAATCTTCAATAGCTTAAGATATGTAAAAGAAAAGATTTGAGAACAAAAAAAATAATATCAATTTAGATGAAGGTAATCTATAACTTCTAATATGCCTATGTCTCATAAAAAAAATAATCCACTCTTAATCTCAGAAAGACATAGCTCTAAAATTATGAATATATTCTTGTCAATTTGTCAATGACAAGAATTTGATGAAAGTAAATAAATAAGTGAAGCTTCTTCAAAAAAGTATGATAAAGTAGAAATAAAGAAGTATGTATATTAAAAAAAAATTGAAATGGCTATTTTCAAAAGACAAGAAAACTAAATTTTTTTTGAAAGTAGATTAAAAACAAGAAAGGACTTGACAAGAATTAAAAAGACTTTACTCTTGCCTTTATATATACTATCTACCTAGGAACTATGTGGCAATATCCTATAGGACCTCCAAAACAAATTGACTTTGTACGACACGTATCATAACTTGAAAGGCAAGTTTTCTATATAGGTGCCACATAATTAGCTTTTTTTCTAAGCTATTAACATATGTGGCACGTGGTTAACTTATTGACTAAGTTTTTAACCTATTAATCAATTACAAATACATATAAAGTCAAAGTAACATCTATAAAGCTTCTAAGAAGCTTTTATAAAAGATATTATAAAATTAATATATTTTTATTTATTTTTATTGATTCATATTATCTAAATAAAAATTATAATAAATATATATTTATAATAAAATCTTTAACTATTTTTAGAATCTTCTAATCTATGATAGTTTGAACTTCTTAAGATTGATCATAAGACCATTATTTGAAATGATGTATCCTAGGAAGTTAATTTAAGTAGTGTGAAGTATACAAAATATATCATTTATCAAATGTTAAAAAGAAATAAGTGCATTTGTAAGTCTAAAAGGCATGACATTATATTTGAAATATCCATATTTGGTTCAAAACATAATTTTTCATTCATCTATTTCTTTAATGCATACAAGATTGTATGCTCCTTGTAGAAATATTTTTGTATAGTTCTTTGCTTAATTGAATTGATCAAAAGTCCTAAAATCAAAAATAGAGGATTCTTATTCTTGATAGTGATCTTGTTGAAACTTTGATAGTCCATATATATCCACAAAAGTTTATTTTTTTTCTTCACAAGTAAGATAGGAGCTCCAATTGGAGATTTAGAATGGAGTATAAAATTCTTAGCTAAAATTTCATCAATGTACTTGTTGAATATACCTAATTCATTTTGTAATTGGCTATACATTGGTCCAAATAATAGTTGAGCTTTTTTTTGAAGATCAATGGAACAATTATAAGAATGATGCTCTAGAAGAATATTTACATTCTTCTTTTCATAAACGTCTTGATAATCTTAGTATTGGCTTAGAATGCTACTTGATTTATTTATTTATTTATTAATAATAGATGTGATGTATATAGCAAAATTTGATCCTTCTTTTGTAGTATGCATTAAAGCTTTTGCAATTACCAATAGTAGTTTAGATGTATTAATCTTATTGATTTCTACTTGCATAGCATAATCTTAACCTAAATTAAATAAAAAAATATAAAATATAAAAAATCCAATCTATTTAAGGATTTTATTTTTTTAGTCTTGATAATGTAAAAATAATTAGATTAAAAAGAGATTTAATCACATTAAATGTTATTGATTTATTATGACCACTGGTTGCTACATCTATAGGAAATTTTTTATGTATAATAACTCTAGAAGACAACAAAAAACTATCTATTACTTCTACATTGACAAGTTTGGTTTTCTTAAATAATAATATTTCTTATTTTTTAATAGTGTCTTTGTTTTTAAAATAGGCTAAGGTTCATAAATCTAATAAGGCTAAGACTTTGTAATTTTTTGGTCCTAAAAAAACTTCTATTGTGAAATAAGATGAGGAGTTTGAGGAGAGAATATGACATTTATTAAGTATTATATAAGATTCTAGCTGCATTGTCCTTATTATAGTTGGTGAAACTTGTTTTCTGATATATTTTCTTCTTTTGCAACCATGTTCCTTATTTTGTAATTTTTCTACTTCTTTGGTTAATATTGAGCAATGTGCTTGGATTTTTTACAATATTGGCGCAAATCTTCTTGACAGTAATGAGTCTTTTTTTGCTTAATAAGAAGTTTAAAACATACTATATAAATTTGCATAGACTTTGGTTTAGACAAATAAGCTTCCAAAAACTTAAAAGATGTTGCAATATCTGAACTTGTAACTCTTCAGCTAAATCTTTGTTCTTATCATCTTTCAAAGAGTCAATTATTATATATAATACATAGAGTATTAAATTACTCCAATAAATTTGTTCTTAGCATTGTCAATAATAAATCTTTGATATTATCTTTCAACTCATACCAAAATTGATTGATAAAAGCTTTGTCATTTCAATCTACATCGTAAGCAAGATTTTAGAATTTAACAACAAAAATAGTGGCTGAACATGATGCTTGTTGTAGAAATATAAATTTTGTCTTTACTATCTTTTCTTGAATATTTTTTTTAATTATAGCCATAAATACTTTTAAGAATAATTTAAAATCATAGATTAGTAATAAATCTTTTTTCATTAAAGATGCAAACTTAAAAAGAATACTCTTAGAGATAAGTGTACCTATGAATTTGACTTGAGTAAATCTATCAAGATATTGAAAAAGATACAATCTTAGATAGAAATTTATTTGTTGTAAAAACCTTCAAAAAAATTATTCTATTTAATTAAACTTCTCTGACGTACTTATCTTTGTCTTTCTTATAATTATAGTAGCAAGGCTCCTCAAATTCATTTGTGAATTTGATCTACTTACTTTTTTTTATTGCACAACTTCTTGATGCAAACTTTGAACTTCATTCTTGACTTTTTTTTATGCACATAGAAATAGTAACTCAATGATTTTTATTGGAAATATGTGAAATTTTCACCTTAAGAGTATTGATAAGCTTATGAAGATCTACAATAGTTGCAAATCTATTGTTACTTCAACCAAGAGTAGCATCCATAATTTTTTCTTTTATATACAATTCAAAAAAATTTAAAAAGTTAAATTAAAGGAGGATAATCTGCAATCCCTAATATCAACTAAATATTTCGACTAAAAGAGATAATTCATTCTCTTTAAAAGAAAAAAGAAAAAAAAATTAATATTAAAAAATTATTAATTAATTTAAAAGTAGGTGGTCTGCTACCTTCAAGAATACAACAATAGAAGTAGAATAATCCACTCACTTCTAAAACAAAATATAAATAATAAGTTAAGATTTTTATCAAATTGTCAAGAATATGAATCTTAAAGAAAGAAAATTCAATATATTCTTGTATCACTTGAAAAGATTAGAGAATCACTCAAAGATGGTAATATATTGAATTAGAATGGCTATTGCTAAAGACAAGAAGATTAGAAAGTTTTGAAACAAGACTAAGAATTAGAAAGGTGTTGACAAAAGTAAAGAAGGCTTCACTCTTGTCTCCATATATACTCTCTAACTAAGAACTATGTAAGAATGTTCTATAGGACCTCCAACACATATTGACTCTGTAAGATACATAGCTTAACTTACAATATAAGTTTTCTATATATGCACCACAAAGTTAACTTATTCTATAAGCTACCAACATGTATTATACGTGGCTAACTTGTTGACCAAGTTTCCAACTTACTGATCAATTACAAATATGTGTAAAGTCAAGGCTATATCTATAAAGCTTCTAAGAAGCTTTTCTAGAAGATATTATAAAATTTTATCTATTTTTATCTACTTCTATCTAATCATGTAGATAATTATTGGAATAAATATGTATGTCCTTAATATACAGCTCAAACATATAGTTAATTGAGCACATCTATATTTTAGAGCTATTCCAAAATCACATTGTATTACTTGCTTCTAGTCCATTTTAAGGATCATATTGTTTGCCATAGTTACACTTTTAAAATTCTCCTCTAATAATTCATAAAACTACAATAGATGTAGCATTGCTCTTAAATAAAGAATTAATAATATTATGGATTAGTTTGAAAACACAATTATTTGTTGCAATATTGCAAGAGCACCATGAATAACTTAATAAATAACTTTATACAAAGAAAGCAAAGAAGACTAGGACAAATGTGAGGTGCAACACAATTGACTTACACATAATGATCAACTAGACTAAAATATGTTAACAAATATGAAATAAAGATACAAAATAGCAATAAAAGTTATAGCAAAGATGTGGTCACATGGAATAATTATATGGTAGAATAATTGAAAGTTTAGGAAAGTCAATTTAATATTCTCCTTAATTGAAATGTATATAAATCAGACTTTGACAAATATGAGTTGATATCCGATTCAATGATGTTGCATTTATAAGCCACTTCAACACCACCCTTTAAAACTTCGACAAGGATTTGGTTGGATGCCCACTTTGAAGAGCAAGGCCGTCCACGTCGACGACGGCAATAGAGTCCCGGGGCCAGGGGCGCGGAGATACGTCCTTCTTCCTGTGGCATGGGGAAGGGGGACGAAGGTTGCTCGGAGTCGGGGTGCGGCGCGGCGATTCGGAGGTGCTTCCTCGACACGATTTCGACGTCGCTTGCTTGCGATTGTTAGTCTATGGTTTGTGGATCTCTTCAGGCACCTCCGTCTGTTCCAATGTCTCTCTACTGCCTAGATTTCTAGTGTCCACTCCGATTCCACTACGCGGCACATTTCAGTTGCTGGGTTTTTGCCAATTCTGTTCCAATTCTGCTCCAATTCCCCTGTTTCCCTCCATTGATCACTGCGGGCTAGTGCCCAGCCGCGTGATTGGCGATGGTGGGTTTTTCTTCTTTTCTGTAGTGAATCAACAGCCGTGACTTTTTCCGGGTGGAGGGGAATTGTAGGCTTGGCTATTCCAAACTGCGTGGGTTGGTTTGTTGCAGCGTCTGTGACAGGGGTTCGAGTGTTGGCAGAGCATGGACACGCCACTTTTTCAATGCCCAGCTTCTTTTGGGTCTAGTGCTCCATTGTAGCTCTAGCGTCTGACCCTGTACCGGACGAGGTCCTTTGAGAATGGATCGTGCATCTTACTGTGTTACCACGTTGTTTGGATGCGTATTGCTTCTACGCTGACTGCCAGTTAACTATCTGAAAGCTTGATGTGCGATATAAGCCTGCGTGCACTTCTTTGTGCAGGATGGTCTGCATAATTCGTTTTTTCCTTTGTGTAAGTGTTTTTCATCCACTCTTATGGGTCTCCTCATGGAAAATGAGTCTGAATGATTCTGACTTAGGCGAATTAACAAATAAAAAAACCTGATTTGGTGCAGATTTAATTGATCGAGGGGTTTTGACGACTCTAGATTCCGGCATGCAGCGTGACTTCGAGAGGAAATCATTTTCGGAAACCACTGCTACACCGTCGCATACATATATAGAGCAATGGCGGAGCCTGAAGAATCAGTACTAGGGCGAGTTAAGCGTAATATGGGGCACAAGCTCGTTTGGGAAGAATTGGGTGGTTCTGTGGGCGATCTTGGCACTTTTGTGCCTATTGTACTCGCTCTGGTGCTCGTCAATGGACTTGATCTTGGGACAACCCTGGTTTTCACAGGCGCCTACAACGTCGTCACAGGTCAGTGAATTATGTTTCATTAAGCACCATGTTACGTTAGCCAAGGTAGACGTTATTCAATCGAACGTAATCCCTTCGAAATCATGTGGAACGCACCTATTTGGAAATCTAATACCAGGCCGCTGATTTCGACTTAAGGGTTCACGTTTGTTGTGCGTTTATGCTTGTGATCTCAACTTGTGTAACCAGCTCCATCCGATTTGAAACATCTCGCCTATAATGAAGTTGGAACCTATGCATACGCTTTGCGTTTCTCAATAGGTTGAAGTTTTTTGTGGTCCAATCCGATGATATTGAAATCAATACTTGAAATGGTCGAAGAATCAGAATGCAGTCAATCAAAGGTGACATGAAATGGTGCGAGTGAACAGGTCTGCTCTTCGGAGTACCTATGCCGGTGCAGCCCATGAAGTCGATTGCTGCAGTTGCAATCACAGAAGGAGATCCCCTTTCACTGAACCAAATAATGGCAGCGGGGTTGTCTACGGCACTTGTTCTGGCGATACTTGGGATCACAGGTCTCATGTCCGTGGTGAACCGCCTTGTGCCTCTGCCTGTTGTGCGAGGTGTCCAGTTATCACAGGGCATAGCATTTGGGATTACAGCCGTGAAATACATACTTAAAGAGCAAGATTTGACGAAGGGAAAAACGACAGGTGATCGGCCATGGTTGGGGATGGACGGGCTTGTGATGGCGCTATCCGCTCTTTGCTTCATAGTACTCACCACAGGCGCTGGAGGCGGCGGCATTCATGAATGTGGGAGCGACAATGTCGGACTCTTGGAAGGCGCGGAAGACGAGTCCATTACAAGAAGGGAGAGGAGAATGAGGGAGGGCAGGTTTGTCGGTCTACCGACTGCGCTTCTGGTGTTCATCGTGGGAGTCCTTTTGGCTATCGCACGAGATCCGGGCGTAATTTCCAAACTCCACTTCGGACCATCGATACCCCATTTCTTAACCATCACGAAGGAGGATTGGAAGATTGGGTTCATGAGGGCGGCGATTCCTCAACTCCCTCTTTCCATTCTCAATTCCGTAATAGCTGTCTGCAAGCTTTCCAACGATCTGTTTCCAAGCAAGGATGTTTCACCCTTTAAAGTCTCGGTACTCATTTCTTCAAACAACCATTTAAACGATGGATATCAGTTTACAGCCATTGAGTGATGTGCGATGCAAGCATGGTTATAATGGTGGAGGTTCTGATGGTCTGGTGTGTGAGTGAAGGTGAGCGTGGGGCTGATGAACCTAGTGGGATGTTGGTGGGGCGCCATGCCGGTCTGCCATGGAGCGGGGGGATTAGCAGGGCAGTACAGATTCGGTGCAAAGACTGGGATGGCGGTGGTCTTTCTCGGTTCTGCAAAGATGTTTCTGGGTCTGGTTTTCGGCACATCTCTGGTACAACTCCTAGCACAGTTCCCAATTGGACTGCTGGGTGTGTTGCTCTTGTTTTCGGGCCTTGAATTGGCGATGGCTTGTAGGGACCAAAACATGCGAACCGATGCGTTTGTGATGTTAACTGTCTCGGTGATCTCCTTAACAAACTCCAGTTCAGCTCTTGGCTTTGGATGTGGGACTGCCCTTTCTGCACTCTTACACGCTCGAAATATGGATTTATGGGTAAGGCTGTGGAGGCGAGTGTCTCACCGAGGTCCAGCAAGCAGGCGATCTCCTTCTGGTTACGACATTCTTTCCCAAAACCCGCCTTAAGGGATAATTCACAATGCAATTGTGCCCAACTCCCTGGCTGGATTGGCAATTCGAAGTCATGGCCCAACTGGTGATGGCCTTGTGGATTATAACCAGATTTATATTTCCAGCAGTGTGTGTGTGCAGGTTGGTCGAGTTCTGTTGCTCTCCATGGGATGTGCTCTTCCGTGGTTGAGACTCCCTGATTCTTTCAACAAATTGAGTGCCAGGTTTATAAGCAATTACCGCTGTCTCATTTTTCGCAAAATCTGTTAAGATCATGAACATCTAGAGTTGCTGACGGCTGTTCGGTTCAGGTTGTGTATCTGGGTTCATGTGAAACCCGCATTAGTTAGTATTTGTGGTGATTATTGCAATGTTCATGTTGTAGATTTGAACATTTTAAATGTAGATATTGGACAACAAATATATTGGGTAGCATGTGTTTGTTGAAAGAGCTCTCTTTTAGTTGATGTAAAAGCAGATTACCTTCCGACCTCTTGTAGTTTCTCTTTGAAAGTAGCTTTGTGCATGTGGATTTGATGATGTTTTCATGCACTCAATATCATTCATGATTTTACATTTGTATTCACATAAAAAAAAAATATTGTTGTTTTTATTGAGAAGAGATTTCAGTGTACTTCTATGCATGTTTCAAATGTGCTTTACTGCTATTGGTTGAGTGCAATGGCTTTGTGATTGTTTGAGAATATTATCTTAAATATGTATGTTGCTCTCAGTCGTTCAAACATTAACGTCTACATTTGGATGTTCATACAGATAGTAATTTATAAATAATAACTTTTAATAAAGTATCATATCAACAAGCACATTAATGCAATAAGTTATGACATAATGTCATGAGTTTATTTTAGAACATTTGTAAGAAGATATTAAAATATGTAGAAGATTCATTAAGAATGGCATATAGTTGAGGCAACTTTTTCAAAAGACCAAAACTCTTTTGAATAGTCAATTAACTATTAAATACTATAAAGAAGCTTCTTAGATGTAGACATCTCTTTTGGAGTATCATGTACCCTCAAAAGATTATGCTTTAAGTTTCTTATCTTTTAGAATGTTTTTTATACAAACATTGAAGAAGTTAAATATTATAATTATAAATTCTTAAATTATATAATCTCTAAAGTCATTCAAAATAAACTATAAAAATAGTTTATGCTATTTTTTATTATAATTATATTATTCCTAATAAATTTTATATATATATGTATATATATGTATATACACATATACATATACATATATATATACATATATATGTATATGTAAATATATATATATATATATATATATATATATTTAATTGTAAAACATAAATCATAAAGCTTCTTGAATTTCCTAAAAACTAAAATTGACAGTAAACTACATATATACTAAATAAATTATATATATATATATAAACAGATATCTAGTAAACACATTTATTTTACTTTATTTTATTTTAATAATAGATTTATTTTGCATCTCTTTATTATTACATAGATACTTTAAGTTACTATATGTCATATTTATATAATAATTTTATGATATTTTACTTTTATTGACTTACAAAATTCCAACAAAGAATTCAATTGTAGTTGCATCAAGAAAACGAATGTCAAAAAATTAAGAATCAAAAAGTCCAAAACCATGAAAAAATGACTAATTAATCGTTTTTTTTATTTATAAGATATCTAAAGTTGAATCAATGAACTATAGTCACAACCAATTTCGCTACACTCTTCCTGGAATGTGACGGAGTCCGACGACGTCCGACGAGGAGCATACCTGCAACGTGAAAAGTGAACGAACGACCGATGGAACCGACGGACGAGGCGTTCTGTCGTGCAGATGCCCGTCGAAGGTGGCCAAGTGCGACGAAAGTGAACGGAAGGAAGCTGGTGTCCGCGTGGATGCCAAGCTGTCAACTTATGGAAACACTTCTCCCTCCACGTCGGCTCAATGTTACGCCCCCTACCACCGACCCAACCACCTCGGATCTTCTCCCGCGTCTCGGCCTCGAACCTTCTGCCTGCCACCACGGACCGCCTCACGCCATCCCCCTCCCTGCAGTTTTATTAGTCTTCCTCTCGTCATGCTTGCTCGATCAATTGCTGCTTTAGCTCACTGCGCTGCCATGATCTCAGCTTCTAGAAGTAGATCATATCTATTTGAGTTTGAGTGAGAAAAGTTTTTCACAGCTGTTTTGGTTTTTCTTCCTCAAGGTAGAATTGAGTCTTTCTTCTTTGTGAATTGAGTTGGGTGTCTGTGGAGGTTTTTAGTATTGCCACCATGGAGCAGCGGGAGATAGAATTGACCATCCTTTCGGCTCAGGATTTGAAGAACGTCAAGCTCTCCGGGGGAGCCATGACCCCGTACGCTGTGGCCTGGATCCATCCCAATTACAAGGTGTCCACGCCCGAGCACGGTCAGGGCGGTGTCAAACCTTGCTGGAACTCTGTGCTAAGGCTCACGTGCGACGAGAACAGTTTCCAGAATAGTCGCATAACCATCGAGATTTATCACCACGGCTCTTTTTCCAACAAGCTTGTGGGGACTGTCACTGTCTCCTTGTCGGATTTTAACAGCCAACGCCAAGCGAGCGGCTCAGAGGGATCCAGCGAGAAAAGATTTGGATCTTATCAGGTCTTTCGAAGTTCCGATCCTTAGTGGTTTGCTATTGCGACATTGATCATGCTTTTTCGTCTTGGCATGGGGAACCGATCGCAAGCTTATTTGCAGTGCATGAGAATGCTCAGATGATGTTTGATTACGCTTTGACGCTGAAGTGTAGTGTCCTGACTGCCATGTTTCTTTTCGCTGGCTTGCGATTGTGCAGGTACGGAGACCGTCGGGGAAGTATCAAGGAGTTTTGAATCTGTCAGTGAAGGTAGGGAAGTTAGTGAAACAAGCAGAGCACTCGCAGCCGGCATGGGGTGCTCCAGAAGACGTACAAATCAACAAATCCGATGGTAAAGACAATCAACCGGTGACGGCGTATCCTGCAGCGGTCCCCTACGCGATGAGCTCCAGTCAAGCCGGTCCCAGCGGACCTCCGCAACAGTACAATTACCCTCCGTCTGGGTACCCACCCCAGTACGCGCAACCTGCTGCATATTACCAGCAAGCGCCGCCATATCCAGCCCCATATCCAACCTACGTACCTCCTCCGAGGAGAAGCGGACTCGGGGGAGCCGGGTTCGGGACAGGGCTGCTGGGAGGGGCTCTCGGTGGAATGTTGCTAGGCTCAGCCTTGGACGGAGGAGGTGGCTGCGGAGGCGGCTGCGGTGGCGGCTGCGGAGGTTTCTAAGATCCGGACACCGCGAGTGGGATCGCATCGCACACGCATTCAAGCCCCCTCTTCTTTCTATCTGGCAAACTGCACTCTCGGCGGAGCTCCTGAGGCCGAACATGTCATGCACCGACACGCGGACTCTTCGACCAAGGGGGGCGTGGTAGGGGTATAGTTGTGTTTCCTCGGTATGTAGATATCCCACCACCACAATTTTAGTGGAAAGACACAGCTCGACCAGCCAGTTAGATAGCACCTGGTTGCGAATAATCTACGCGCAGGCATCGGGGCTAATGCGCCAGTGCGGGTTGCACACATCCGAAGTACATGTCGACCTCACATCTCAGGATCTTAATCCAACGTAGAGCTTGTTCAATTCGTGCGCTTTCAACTCTGCGCGTTTGTATCGCCAGCGTGCCACGGACACGCCCATCCGTCGCAACGCCGACTATATCGTCGTACTCAGATGCACCAACAGCACCATCGCCTCAACAAATCCTCCACTTACTTTCACGTCTTCCTGCCAAAATTCGTGGGTAGACATGACTGCGATTTCTCTATTCATGGATGAAGCGTGACTGATTACAAAGCGCCGCTGAGTGTTGCAACCAATGTGGCCTCCTCAAGCAACCTGTCTTGCTTGACGGACGGAGTGTGTCAGCGACGGAGGTGATCGTCCACGTCCTCCCCGATGAATGTGGATGAATGACAATATGGACTTAGTTTTCATTCATATGAGAGCATGATTTAGGGTTTGCTGTACTGGAGAAATTTATGGGTTAATATTTAATAAAATTAGTTAATTGTTAGACCAGAGTGCCATTAGATCTCCAGTTTTCACGCCAATATGTGCATACAAGTCTTCAGTTTTCTGATATTTGTTTTGAGGGGTGTTGTGGCATGTTGTGTTTATTTTTCAAGCTTTGTTAATAGGTACATCTTTAGGGTAGATTCATCTTCTGTATTTTTGTAATTTTTTTAGAAAAGAAATAATGAGGAAGAAAGCTATAATATAAAATCACCTCTTTACATTATAAATAAGCAAATAAATAAAATTGTACAAGCCTTTTGAATTAATTTCTTAAATTTTCTTATTAATATAAGATATAATTAAATAGTGTTTCAAATCTTATTTATTTCATTTAAAAGTATCTATTCAAATTTTCTATTTCCATTCGTTCAAGAATGTAAACATATATATATTTTTTAAATATGTATGTACCTTGATACATTGTAAAATATTAGGCATTACATAGAAGCATCAAAAATGACTTTTTGACCTCCATTCACAACAACATGACGAATTTTTTTAAATATTTGACCAAGAAATACAGTGTTTCTACCATATATATATATATATATATATATATATATGATATATAGTGTCATGTTAATAACTTTTTGACAATGAAAATATTGCAATGAATAGTTTATTCAAAATAATAAAAAATCTTCCTACATTATTATTATTATTTTTTTTTTCTAAAAAACATTTGTCCCAAAAAAGAAATAAATCATAATCAAATACTCGATCAATATTGATGTACATTGAAACAAAATTATAGAGAATTATATTCTTAATTTCTTGATAATTTTTATTCTTAGTACTTCTTTAAGGTGGTGCATCCATTTTCTATTATTTTTTCAATAGAATGCCATTTATGGCGAGTCAAGAATGGACAGAATAATGTAGGAAGATTTTGCCCCATGTTTGTTGCTTTAAGCTTAAAAACAAAATATGGCTAGAACTAAACTTTGTATAAATATTTGTACATTATCACTACATAGTAAGTTTTATGTAGGCATGTTTGTGTGGTAAGAGGGGTTGTTTAAATCTCAAATCTATCAAGTTCAATTCTAGTTGATGGCCTTTACATTATATTCTATCATGCATTAATTATTGAATTTAGTTTCAAAAGAATCCAACTTTTCATAAGAATCTCGCATTTTTGGCCTTCCTCTCTTAGAAGGTACACTTGATCCTCTGTTATTTAATATAGTCAATGGACTGCCAATTGTATTGGATATTGAAAGATATTGAATTACACATGGATAGGTTGTGATTGATTGACATGTGTAAGGCTCTGATTGGCCATCTATTAATAAGAAGATGGGTACTTTGGCTACTCTATTGTATATAGTATTTTATCATATTAATGATTGTGCATTAGACTCTCTCTCTCTAGTCTCGCTTTCTTTCTCTCTCTATCTCTATCTCTTGATTTCTCCAATCTTCTTTCTTCCATCTTTTTGTCTTTCTTATTTTCCATCTCTCTATCTTTTCAATCTCGCTTTTTCTATCTCACCACCATGTTGTATTCAACATATCAAAGACACTTACCAATATTCAAAGACTCAAAGTTTGTTCAAAAAAAGGTAGCTAATCTATTGATGAATCAGAAGGAGTTTGCAACATGGGTAGCAGATTATTTCAATCTCCAAAAATCTCCATTGCAGAGTACTATCAACTCAATCTTTAATAAGCACAAAGAATATGAGAGCTTCAATATGTCTATACTTTTTGTAAAACACCAACAACTTCCAACATATATAAACTTAGATGAAGTGTTGGCTAATTGGATGCTCTAGTATTAGCATTGAGATATTTTACTTACTAATGGATTAATATAAGAAAAAGATAGTAAGTTTGCAATTCTTTTGAGCATTGCAAATCCTCCAACATTCTCCAATGGTTGAGTGCAAAAGTTCAAGCAACTAGATTGATTTTTAATATTTAAATTGGATAGTGACGTTGCTTCCACAAATGGTGCTTTAATTGAAGCATTGATTTTAGAGCTGAAAGCAAAGATCAAGCAATATGCCTTGCAAAACGTTTACAAAATGGATGAAACTTGGATTATTTTATTACCTTTTACTTGATAAAATGATTGTTGTTAGCCAAATTGCATGTATGAAATGAGATAAGATAAGGATTATTATTGCTTTAACTGCCAATGTACATAGCTGGGATAAGTTGGACACCTTTTACATTAGCCATGTATCGAAATCTTGTTGCTTCAAAAAAAAATAGCAAATAATTTGGCTTTTATTACCATGCAAATAAAAAAGTATGGATGACTAATCAGTTGTTCTAGGGATGGTTGATGAAAGTTGATAATAAAATGGCAAATGAAAATCAAAAGATTCTACTTCTTCTTGACAATGTACCTTTACAAATTCTAGAGAATATTAAACTGTCAAATGTTGAGGTGTTGTTTTTGCCACTAAACACCATCTTAAAAATTGAGCCAATGGATGCAAGGATCATTGCTGCCTTTAAAAATATTATCATTGCTTTCAATTCGAGTTTGCACTTGACAAGGATGAGACTAGGGAGGTTGATATCTACAAAGTTGATCAATTGACCATAATGTATTGGAATGATGTTGCATAGAATAATATGTATACAACTATCAATAGGAATTGCAATAGGCATATCAGCTTACTGGACAGTGTAAACACTGCAAATGAAGAAGGTTATCTTGGTGAGACAATCATGAATGATAAATTATCTTCAACAATATAATTCCTGAATATTTCTAACTCAATATCTATTAAAACGTTGTGAGGGTAGAAAAAGTTTGCCTCAAGAAAGCGCTAGGCTTCTGGCTGCCACTAAATACTCAATCAAGTCTAAGATATAAAAGTACCAATTTTATATATATAATGTATTTCCTTTTAGGGCAATTACATCAAAACATAAGCCCAAGTATCAAGAAAACATCCAAATGTATGATAAAGTATCTTAAAACCTTATATATCCGTATGAAAAATGTTTTTCAAATTTCAACAACTCATATCTCACCATCGGACCGTCCAAGAAACCTAACATTTTGTATGAAGTATTGATATAATTTCAAAAACCACCAAAAAAACATTCAACTACAAATTCGTTATGGATCTTGAGATATCACCAAAACCCTAATAGTAGCTTTAAAACCTAACTTACATACACCTACGTGCTATTTTCTTCATATCTCATAAAATAAGTACTCAAATACTATGAAACTTTGCTCTATAGCTTTTTAACTTAATAACGCACACTTATGGAAATTTTGAGCCAAAATTTCGTCCAGAAACTCAAGATATGACTCCAACCATTACTATCAATAAAATGATTCACTTACTGCCTTTGAATTACATGTGTTGTCTTCAATGCCCTATAACTCCTTTATCTAGACTTGAAATTCGTCAAACAGTATATGTAAAATGTAGCCAAGAAAGTGTCCTCTCTAAATCCAGTCGCTGATCTTTCATTGCTCTGTGTACGCATATGTTATGCTTGAAAGAGTGACAATAGGTACAAATTTGACACCTTAACTTTGAACACCTATATCTCCTTCACCAAAATTGGAAATCACACAAACTCTTCATCCAAATTATACCCAAAACCCTGAACTTGCTGATCCTAGCCTCCAAAGCTCAAATGACTTCGAAAGAGAAACCTTAATCCCTAATAAGGCCTCGGGCAGCTTCCTTGAAGCCCATTGGCTATGGCCTTCGACCAATAAGAATGAAGATTCCTATTCCTTGCCTTCATCCAACCATGTCTTGCTTTCATCCCTCCTAATAAGCCTCTTAATAGTTTAGACTTTCATCTTTAAACTCCAACCTTCTCTTAAGCTTTATACTAGATATCTAAATCCTACATAATATAAACACTATAATCAAAATAGATAAATCTCCAAATAAATTTCCTTATATAAATTCTCTTTAAATTTGTTTACTAATCACTCTAATCTACATCAAGACCTACAAACATATTATATGTCTTAATTAATTTTTACATACTATAACCTTTTACAGTACGACAAAGCTTCTCAATCTTGTGGAGGAAGAAACTATCCATGAATAGTTTATAGATGAAGTACTTGTTGAATTGGTAGTAGAAAATGAAAATGATGTTGATGAACTAGAAGAAGTAGAACAAGAAATGACATCCAAAGAGATGCTTGACATTTGCTAAAGATTTGTTAAGATCTTGATCTTTTGATTCTACTCCATCTTACAATCTATAATGTTGCTCAACAAATTCAACATGCATTGAGATGCCAAAATAATACAAACTTCACTTGATTCTCGACTTCAACTTCAATTGCAAATTGTACAATATTTTAAGTCTTAATATGTGAATTAAATATTACTTAAAAAATCCTTTAATACTATAGTGTTTATAATTTGTACATAATATAAAATTACAATCAATAAATTAATTAGTATTTTTAATGTTAAATATTCTTAGTTTTATTTTTATTTTTTGTTTGTTTTTATTTTTTTTAAATTGAAGATTCTTTATTTGATCACATGCCACTAGTTTATTCTAAAGGCTTCCAAAAAGATTAGACACGAAATATGTTTTTAATAACTTATGAAAATACAAACAAAAACTATATACACAACAACAAAACATGATTTAATATAATAATAAATGTTTGGCCAATTGAATTTCTAAGTTTACTTTCTACACATAATAAAACAAAAAAATAAAAAATATCAATACTTTAACAATCTTTATATCTAAAAGCCTACTTTACAAAGCCATATAGTATAGAATTACAAGAGGTCATGAAATGGACCAAATTATTCTTTCATAACAAGTGTAAAGACATCAAATTATATCTTGATTTAAATAATTATACTAAGTTATTTTCATTTTTGAAATAATAATTTTTAGCAATTTTTTCACATATTTTTAAATTCTTGTAAAACAGACCTTGTGAAGTAAGCCTATTGCATACTTTTAAAAACAACAATATTGTGCAATGTACCAGTAAAGTATGTTTTTATCAGAACTCTTTTTAAAATTTTAGTCTTCCAAATATAAAGCCATTTAAACGAAACTTCTCAATTTCCACCAATCTAAGCCTTCTCTTCCCTTCTCCCTTAAATATAAATGTTTTCTTAAACTACTGTCAATAACTTTCATTATAAAGGACAAACTGAGTTTTTGAAAATTGATCATTCTTCAAAATTGCTTCTGAAACACTTGAAAAAAGTACATATAACTAGCCCCTAATATTCATTAAGCGTCTCTCACTACTACACAGTAACCACGAACTACTATTCAGATCCAATTTTCAGAATGTAACATTACCGAAGAATTGTCTGAATAGCGTTTAAGAAAATCTGAGAATCAGTACCCTGCACATATAAAATACCCACAGGATGCAATTTTTCTTCGAGAAATTATTTCTCCAAGTAAATTTCGTAGTTTTTATTTTCAAAAGCACGCAGTTTAACAGTGAAGTAGAAAAGAACCTATGCTCCACAACCTAATAAATGCATTTTTGAATAAGACCTTTTTGAAAAATTCACTCGATGGACCAGTTATACTCTTCAAGAAAAAAATTCCCAGCCCATCCCGTCTGAGGTACATTATCAGGTAGCTTTGATAACTGTACTTCAATGCATTCCAATACAAATGCTGCAGGACAACGTTCCTAAAGCACTCATCGTGGCAATCTTTGAAAAGGCTCGCAGTAAGTTATCAACAGTCAGGCTCGCAGAACGTGAAAGCTTAAACTACCGACGTCAGGGTCCAGTCATGCGAACGATGTACATACTGAAACAAATCACATTTGCCAATGATATAACTAAGCTGTTAAACAGTTGTTATTGATGAGATCAACACAGAAATCACACCACGACCGTGAAAATTTCTTAAAGAAAACTAAATACGGACCCAGCAGGACCTGTGCATTCGGAGGCAAGCCCATTCAATTATACACGTCAAAAAAACGCAACTATTTAAAGATTACGTTGTGATGAAAAAAATAAGCACTACGATCTGAAGACAGAATGGGAACCTCTTCATGCATATATGAGATATGCGCAGGAATTTCTCCATATTCTCAACACACCAACGATTCACATTCACAACTGCTTGAGACTATAAATTTGGAAGCGCAACTAATGCAGAGGAAAGGCTTCTTAACAAGCCACTTTATATCAACATGTGCGACGTGGCCCAGCTCATCCGTGGATCGCAAATCAGCAGATCATGCAAAACAGAAAAGATCCGACTGCTGTACCCATGTTATAAACTTGTCCATTGCTACCATAAATTCGGTAAAGCGGACGATTCATTTTCCTACATTAAGATCCACCAATTCCTGCAAAAATCCACGAGATGCTCTCGTCCACTGCCATCCAGCGAGCTTCGGTAACACAACATGCCCTCAGCTGTCCATTCTCAGCATCCCCACTTCTCCGGATTCCACACCTAGTGCTTAGCTGGGGCCGGCTCTTTCGCCTAAATGAGGAAAAAGTAAAAAATGAAAAAATAAAAAAGTGGCCACAACAAAAACATCCAGCACAAATCGGATAATTCTTGTAAATTTAAACACTAGAAGCGTTGTGTTCGAAGTCGAGAACTCCACCACAATTCAATATACAACATATCACAATTCACTCCCCTCACAACAAAAGACAAACTCCAACACATTTCTGGGCACACGGAAGCATGCAACCCCTAGTGGACAAAACCCTAACCCTAACGTAAGAAAAGAAGTGGGGAATGAACCTTGAGATAGGCAAGCTTCATGCTGCCGTAAACGACACCGATAGAGACAGCGGATATCCTAGCCACCTGCACAAAGGCACCATGACGGGAGAGGTAAGTGGAAGGAATGAAGAGAAGAGCAAGCCAAAGGAAAGGGACAAGCTAAGAATGGCAGGAAGAATAGGGGGTTAGGGTAATTTACAAGGGCCAAAGTGCTAGAACCGGAATAAGGACCTCCGGCCATGGCTAGCAAGCTAAATAGGACGCGACGGACAAGAAGCAACAGAAGAAGAAGAAGAAGAAGAAGAGGAAGGAGAAGCAGCAGCAGCAGCAGCGGCGAGTGAGATTGGCAGCGAAGACGAACGATGGCCCCCCGACAGCACCATTCACTTCATAACAGAGCTCCTCCGAGACACCGCCTTGTCTTCCCCGACGGATGGATGAATCCGTAGATGAATGATAAATGTGTATCTCGTCGCTTGGATCCACGTGGGGGGTACCGCTTGTCACCCTTTCGTGGAAGCTGCGTGGGCTTGTCATTAGGGTTTGTCGAGGGCAGTGCTTTGAGCTTGTGGCATTTGTTACCACAATCTGTCGGAAAGTAATAGTGGGTTTCGTATTAATAATAGTAATAACAACAACAACAACTATCATTGAAGTGGTTATATATATATCTCTCTCCATATGTATATATTGGTATGAAGTGGTTATATATATCTCTCTCTATATGTATATATTGGTATGTATTTTTTAATTGTTTATTTACATGTGTGTATATGTGAGGTTGAAAAAAACTTGGCTTTGTAGAAAAGATAATATATACTTGTAAAACTCCAAAAGACTACATGGATTAAGGAAAACTTTAATGGTGCATAAATGTGTCCTACCAACTTAAAATAACAAACTAACAAATAGATTGGGTTCATATCTTTTTTTTTTTTCTTTTTTTTTTTTTTTCTCTTTTGCAATAGATTGATAATAGATTGAATTAAATGATAAGTATATCCAATTAAGTAAGTTGTAGTGGATTCTTGTCATTAATTTTTGCAAGTATATATATATATATATATATATATGATTCAACAAATGAAATGCAAAATAGATAAGATCAAAATTCCAATCTTGATCTTACTCATTTAGCAATAATTTGAGCAAAATTTAGTAGAAAAAATTAGTACGTAAATATTTTTAAGCATATTGCTAACTGTTTGGTTGAAAACCTAAACAAAAAATTGAACATTATCATGACAAAAAATCATTTAAATTAAGAAAGTTAAGACCTACACAACTATAATGTGCCAACAGTGCAATACCAACATTTCATATAATGACCAAAGTTTTAGAGAGCTTTTTTTAAAAATAATACAAAGTTAAATATTTTTAATTTATAAATAAAAAATATTATTTTTAAAAGATTATAAAATATAAAAAATATATTTAAAATAATAATAATATATAATATAATATGAAGATACAATGTACCAATGACAAAAGAAGTTCTAATGATTTGACTTGGAGAAGTAGACAAAATAGAGAACCATGATATAATTGTCAAATATAAAAATGGATAAGGTATCTAGTTTATAAATATTCTTGTTCTTGCATATGATCCACTTTAACATCCTTTGTTCTTCTCAAAGGGCAATAGTAAATAGACTAATGCCATCCAATAAATTATTGGAAATCAATGGATATCAATACATGTATTTTATGCATATAGATTACATATTTTGTAAATAAAAATGGTTATTTATTGAATTAGTTGTCTATTTTAACAATAAATTATTGATGTAGCAATCAAAATTAAATAAAGTAATCTCAATTTTGTGATTTATAATCAAAATATTTTAAAAGTTGAATTATATAATACATTGATAAGCATCTTTGTTACTATTGTTAGTTTAAACATTGTACAAGTTAGATATTGCATTATCCTTCTTATAAGCTTGTCAAAATCACCTTGCTTTGGATGACAAGCATATTATGATTTGATAGCAATTTTTTGCTCAAAGCAAATTCTTGAGTTTTTTGTTATTTTAAATTTAATCTAAAATAGGTTGTAATTATAAGAAAATTATTTGAATGCTAAACTATAATTGATAGATATAATTTGGTTGCATGTATCTTTAGCACAAAAACATATTCATTCCTTGAAGGATTAGCAAAAAAATATATATATGATTTGTTAATATGATTGGGTTTGTTTAGACAAGGAAATATCAAAAACAAGGACTATTGCATATTTATATATTCTTAGTCTTTTCTTAGAATCAAAAGACTACCATCACAAAAGCAATAGAATTTTTAGATTGTATTGAATTGAAGTTACAAGATAATATTGAGCTGTACATCATAATGACAAATTTTGCTTTACTTAGGGCATATAGAATTAAAAACATATTTGTTCCTTGCATAAGAAGTGGCATTTGTATTAAGAAATATCTGAGAGCATTTTGCAAGTATACAATGCAAGGTAAAGATGGATATATTATATATCAATGACTTGATAATGGACTCATATTTTAGTACAATTCAAATGGATTTGCATATGAAAATTGTTAGGTTGTACATTATAATGCATATTTGTATAAGAAATTCAATACACACACTAATATTAAAGGTTTTTTTGGCATAAAAAATGTCAAGTATCTATTCAAATATGTATACAAAGATCTAGACCTAATTTTAATTGAAGTCATAGGACTAATGAATTAAATTGAATAATAACTTCATACAAGATATTTAGATCCAACTAAAGGTATTGATTATCTATTTCACACAAAATGTATTACAAATAGCCATTCATAACGCAATTGATTGTGTATTTGCCAATTCAATATAATATTTTATTTTTAAATAATAAAAATTTAGTTATAATTGGTATTTGTGGCATATTGCAATATATGATGTTTACTAAATACTTTGAATTTAATGCTATATATAATTACTCTTGTAGTATGATTTACATAGTTTTTTATAAAATTATATATTAAAAATAGAAAAATAAAAATATAGGCTATTTGTATCACAAATTTATATATTTATTCCAATAATTACCTATATAATTAAATAGAAGTAGGTAAAAATAGTTTAATTTCATAACATCTTTTAGAAAAACTTTCTAAAAGTTTTATAGACACTACTTTGACTTTACACATGTTTGTAGTTAATTGGTGGCTAAAAACTTGGTCAATAAATTAGCCACATGTCACATATATTAGTAGCTTATAGAACAAGCTAACTAAATAGTACATATATAAATAACTTGTCTTACAAATTAAAATATGTATTTAATAAAGTCATTATGTATTGGAGGTCTTATAGAATAACACCACATAGAGACTATATATGGACATAAGAATGAAGCCTTCTTTACTCTTGTTAACACCTTTCTAATTCTTAATCTTATTTTAAGCCTTTCTAGTCTTTTTATTTTTAACAATAGCCATTATAGTTCAATATATTATTACCTTTGAATGATTTCTTATTCTTTTTAAGTAACATTAGAGCGTATTGATGTTTTCTTTCTTCCAAATTCATATCCTTGATAATTTGATAAGAGTGCTAATTTATTATTCTTTTCTTATTATAGAATTAAGTGGATTATCTGATTTTTATTGTTGTATTTAAAGATTGCCAACTATCCACCTTTAAAAAAATAGTTTGGTTTTTTAACATTTATTTTTATCTTAAAGAGAGTGGATTATCTTTCTTTGTAGAAATTTTTATTTACTATTAGAGGTTGCAAGATATCATTCTTTAATTTAAGTTTTTGAATTTGTCTGAATTCTCTATAGAAGAAAAGATTATGAATAGTATTCTCAGCAAAAGTGAGAATAGATTTGTAACTATTACAAATCTTTACAACCTTGTCAACATTTTAAGAATAGAAATCTCACATATTTCTAATATGAATAATTAAAGTACTATTCCTATACATATGGAAGAAGTCTAGAGTCTATGCCAAGAAGTTGTACATTAAAAGAAGTAAATAGATCAGCATCACAACCAAGTTTAGGAAGTCTTGCTCTTATAAGTACTAGAGAAGTAAAGATTAGTATGCCAGAGAAGTTTGATAGAATAAGATCAAAATTATAAGGATTTTTACAAAAAATTAAGTTTTATTTAAGGTTGCACTCTTTTTAATACCTTGATGGATTTATACAAGTTGGATTTATAGGCGCACTTCTATCAAGAAGTGTTCTTTTTTTGATTTCTACCTTTGATGGAAAATGATTCCTAATTGCTCTATAATTTGAATTAATTCTTGGAAGTATTTATGGCTATATTTGGAGAAATTAATTAAGAAAGAGTAGTAAAGACCAAACTTGTATTGCTACAATAAGGTTCGTATTTAGCTACTACATATGTTGTTGAATTCCAAAATCTTTCTTATGACGTAGATTGAAATAACAAAGCCCTTATGAATCAATTTTGATATGGATTAAAAGATAATATCAAAGATTTATTATTGACAATATTGAGAATAGATTTAATAGAATAATTTATTGCTCAAGCCATTGCATATCACAATCAATTCTTTTAAAGATGCCAAAAATAAAGATTTGGTTGAAAAAATATAAGTTAAGCCATAGCAATATCTTCTAAATTTTTGAAAGCTTATTTGTCTATGATAGAGCCTATGTAGATTAAAAATATACCTTCTTCCTTTCATAATGTATAAATATAAAAATTCATAACCACATCATCTTCTAAATCAATTATATCTTTTCCATCATAATATCTTCCTCTTGATAATATATTTGTAATTGAATTTTCTTCCCTTGAAATATGTTTAAATTTTGAATTTATAGATTTGATATATACTATCTATTTTAACATAGGAATATCAAGAATTGAACAACTTATAATCATACCCAATAAAAGTAAACAATTTACTTCTATAACTAATGTTACACTAATCAAGTACTCTTTTTTATTTTTTATAACTATTATTACATCGCATAATTCACTTTTGATTTGTGCATATGCTCTTTGTTTAGAATTCAAAACCTTTGTTCTAAACCTTATTATATATTTATTCACTTTTTCATCATTTTGTCCAACTGCCTAACATATTTCAATTAAAATTGCATTAATTTTTAAAATTATTAGCCTTCCATATTCATAATTTATTTTCTTCAAAGTTAGAGGTGAAGAAAGAATTTCTTTTAATTTTTTCATAGCTTTTCTTTGTTCTTTTTTTCATCAATTTTTTTGATTTTTTTTAATAATTTATATAATAGATCTATTACATGTGCAAAATAAGATATCTATATATAATAGAAAATATATGCTCTTAAAAACCTTCTAATTTTTGTTGTATTTGCAATTTTTTTATTTTTTTAATAATATCAACATTTTTTATACTTGGCTTCCATCCATATGATCTAAATATGTGTCATACTACCAAAACTTTCTTTACTCCAAATATTGATTTTATCCTCAATAATGTTAAATGGACTTCTTCTAACCTTATCAAAAACTTCTCACAATCATCAATATGATCTGCCACAAATTTCTTACATTTCTTTGAATCTAATCTCTCATATTTTCTTTCTTTTTTATATTCTTTCATTGATACATCATTTAAAAAAGGTATTACTATTTTTGGAATAAAATCTCTTAATACCTTATACATTCTATTCATCATGTATGCCACAAAATTTTTAGCCTTTTGTGGTAAGGTATACATTCTAATTAATCCTAATGGTGTCTTCATAATTATTAAATCTCTACTTTGTATTGCCAATTAAAATTGATCATATCCCAAATAAAAAACTTTGATAGAATAAATTGATCTTCTTGCAAATGCCTCTGCAAATTCATCCTTAATTGGACTTGAATCTATCTTTCTAATAGTTAACTTATTTATTAGTTGCATGTCTTGTATAAACTTCAATGTTCCATTTTTTTAGATATTGTAAACTATCAATTGAAATATGATGCAATAAATGGTTCTAAAATCTTCATTATAATCTTTTCATTAAATAATTTGACTTTGCTATATAAGCCTTTGAAATTGAAATTGGCCTCAAATTCCATGGTTCATGTGGAATTATAAATATAACCATAGGTACTATAATACTTGGATCAACATACCCTATTTCATATGATTTAAATACAAATACCTTACCATATTGTGAAAGCATTTTTTTGAAATATCTTTCTTTATTACTTGTCGAAAAAATTTCTTATCCAACTTCAAACCATCTAAAGTCAATTAATCCTTGAATTCATAATCTAAATTTCTTAGATCTCTTATATTGGATTGTATAAAAGCTTTCTCAATGTTTTTTGTAAAATTTGATAGTAGCGACAATACCACTGGTTTAATCTTCTTTGCAATGGTTTTATATTTTTTATTTATCTTCACCTCATACTTATCCATATAGTCTTCCATTCCATCATAAAATAGCTTAGAATATACATTTAATATCTTATCATCTTCTTCAAAATCTAAATCCAATAAAATTTGTAAATTATCCATAGTATCACTAAAACAAGATCCTTCAAACATTGTTGATATGTATTCATCTTCATCAATCATTCCATATTTCTTCTACTTATGTTTGATATTTTTGACATTTTTTTTTTCTATTCTTCCAAATTTATCTATATTTTTGAATGAAATACATCCATCTCGTGCTAATCCTATAATAGTCTCATTTCTTCTATTAGGCAAGAGGCCATCATCTCTTCTATCATTACAATCTTGCTTTATCGTCATCTCTTCTATCATCCATTGATGTTCAATATCAATAGTCCATTTTTTTTTTTATACAATTCTTTTGATATCAAATTGATTTTAGAACTATCATCAATCAATATTATAATTTTTTCTTTTAAATCTTCTAATTTTATCAAAGTTTTTTTAATAGTCCTTACCTAATGACTTTGAAAATAATGACTAGAAGCTTGAATTGCAACTTTTTTTTTCAAATTTTACTCTCAAAAAATCTCCAAAAAATTACATTTCATCTTCTTTATCTTGATTACTATCCATTGTACTTGTTCTTTTTTCATTTGATGTTATAGTATTTTCTATAGATTGTTATTATTTCTTTATTATATTAATAAAAACTTCAAAAAAATTCACGCTTTGCAATTCTTAAGATTTCACCAATTGTGAACTCTAATATCTTCTTCAAATCTATAGCAACTTCAATATCTGATTGTAATTTATAAGTAGGAGCCTTTGATTTTTCTTTCACAATTTTCTTTTTTTTGTAGAAATATTCTTTACTTTCTCTTTATGCATAGGATTCTTTTATTGTCATGTTTTTTTCTTGTAGTTTTTTTTGATGGCCTTTCATTATTTTCATCTTTCTTTTTATTTTTTATTAATGCTTTATGTTAACTCCTTGTAATATGAGTATGCATCAATAATCCATCTATTAGATCATTCCATCAAATAATTTGCCGAATATTATTGCCAACACGTTGTAAATCATCTATAGAAAATTCCTACTTTTCAGCATAACTTATTGCATTTGACCACAAACAACTAGATTTTCCTAAAAATTCAGGATTTATGCTTGAACATTTGCTTGGATTTGCTTTCATCTAATATTTTCATGCTTCATTGCTTGAGCTTTTAAATCCTTCCTTTGTTAATATCTTTATCCCTCATTTACTAAAGTCTATCTATAATTTTTTTTATTATCTTTTAAATGTATCATATCATTTAATATATATATATATATATATATATATATATATTTTATAATTCCTCTATAAAATCTTCACATTCCTTTTTTAAATGATCCATGCTATTACACCACATGCACCTATGCACCATACCTTCCATTAATCCTAATTTTTGCCTTGTTGATATTTTTGATTATTAATTCTTATCATCAAGTTTTAAAAAAAAATATTTATAAATTTCTTATTCCTTCTATGATTTCATCAAAGTCCATTTCTTCTTTCTTTGTTGTAATCATTAAAGATTGAATTATAGATGTAAAATATGTAATAGATATTTTTACCTTAAATACTTGCAATGATCTTTGAATACCCACCTTATCCTTTCTTCTTTCTCTTTTTGCAAGTAATCCTATTACCTCTTTGACTTTCCTCCAATTTATTGTCAATCCTTCATCTTCTTTTATATCTTCAAGCAAGATTTCTAACTACTCTTGTAACTTTCTATTAGTCATTTGAAGAAAAAAGTTCCACTTTACTTAGATCCAATAATTTCCTATCTTTCTTGGATAAATAAGAATATTACTTTTCAAACTCCATTAATAATTGTGTTACTAGAAGATCCTTTTTAGGTCTTTCAATCTATTCTAAAAATGACTTCTTTGTAACCAAATCACTATCTTCTAAGAAAACTTCATCTTTCAATGTTTGTAAAAATTTCTTCCATAAACCTTTAAAATGTCCTATAAAGGACTTTACTTGATTTCTTATGTTTGGTGCAATAGCCAATTCAAATAATTGAACCATCTCTTTTTTTAAACTATACTTCAATTCCATCTCTTTTACATAATATCTTAAATATTTTGTAATATTCTTCTCTTTGAATTAATCAATCTTATTTACAACTACTTATAAAATTTTATTTACCATACCTTCTTTGCAATCTTTAACTTGTTGTTGTTGTATGAATAGGAAAAAAGCCTCAAACATGCTTGTGGAGTTGAAATCAAAATACATATCTTATCCTCTACTTATAGCTCTACTTCTTAATCTACTTGAAGCACCATCATAAGCCTTTCCTTCAATTTTGTTGTCTTCTTTCTCCAAATTAATTCCAAAAAAAATAACAAAAAATCTTTAAATAAATAATAATAATAATTTTAAAGAAATATTAAAAATAATTTTAAAAAATAGAGAATCCTAAAGTAATATTAAAATAGAAATCCTAATATAATTCTAATTAAAATCCTAATTAAATCTCAATCAAATCCTAAATCAAATCCAAGGTCAAATCTTGATTAAAATTCTAATTAAACTTTAATGAAATCTTAGATCAAATCCTAATGAAATCCTAAATCCTATATAAATTCTAAATAAGTTCTAAATCAAATCCTAAATAAACCCTAAACCAAATCCAAAACCACATTCTAATCAAATCCTAAATCTTAAATAAACTCTTATAAATCCTATAACAAATTGAACTTCAACAACTAATAATTAAACCATCGATATACTCTTAAGTTTTTTACACTTCTTAATGTCTTAATAAGAAAGAAGTACAAGATAAATGAAATCAATTGTACCTACTAATTGAGAGAAATTCAAAATATTCGAATAAAGTATTAAGAAGCTTCTTATTCCAATCTGAATATTGAACTTCCAATGCCAATATTTCCTTCTTGAACTATTGAATTACTCTCAAATTTTATTTCAAGTATTGAAAATCAAGTCTAATATCTATAAAAAAAAATTGCTTCAATCTAATTGATGGATTGTTGAAGATCTTAAAAATACTCACTGACCTTCAAACTCCAATTTTTGAGACCTCAACCTACAAAAGCCTTTACATACTTTAATCTAACTATTCAATTGACTTCAAAATTTTTACACATATTTACAACTATCACACCAATAAATTATCCAAAATTTACTTATACATGCACCACAAAATTCAAGAAACCTTCAAAATTATAAATGTATTTTTATTTCTCAAAATCTAAATTGACCAAGAATATCACCTATTTTGAAAATCCTTCAAAAACTTAATATTGACTCAATTGATATGAAACCAATGCCAAAAATATCTCCTCAAGTTTTCTCTTAAATTCCACTTCTCAATTTATCAAAGAACTCTAAAGTCACTATAGGTGCACAATTTTGTGCCTCAAGGACTAATTTCAATCCAAGTTGATAATTGGTCCTCTTTAAGTATCAATTCTTGGCTTCTTAAGAAAAATTTGCTAAAATCTATTCTTAATACTTTTCTACATATACTTATATTATTTAATTTTTCAATCTATTTTGTTTTATCTTATTTGTGATCCTACAAAATAAGTAGAAGCTTAATTTGTAGAAGAACAATATTACTATTCTTTAGTTTTACTATCTTTTCAACTATTATCTATATTTTAAAGATAATTTATTATAAAATTAGATATTTTATAATACAATTTTTTTCTCTCAATCACTAGTCATATTATATCACAATATTATGTAGTATCATGGTAGAGAGAATTTGCTTTAAAGAAGTGTTAGGCTTCTAACTGTCACTACTTGCTCAACCAAGTCTTTAGATTAAAAAAATACCAAGTCTTTAGATAAGAAAATATCAATTGTATATATAAAATTTTTCTTATATGAGAAATTACATCAATACATAAGTCCTAAGTATCAAAGGTCACCAAAAATGTGAAAAAATATTATAAAACCTTGTATATTCTTTAAGTGAATTCTTTACAAACTTCAACAACTCATATCTCACAACCGGACCATCCAAGCAAACCAAAATTTTACATGAAGTAATGATGTACTTTTATCAACTACTACAAAAAATTTCAATTGCAAATTCATTACAGATCTTTAGATATTGTCAAAATCCTTACAATAACTTCAAATCCTTGCTATATATACCTATGTATAATTTTCTTCATATCTCACAAACTAAGTATTCAAATACCATAAAACTTTGATATATAACTTTTTAACCTAATAATATACACTTTTCAAAATTTTGAACCAAAAATTCATCTAAAAACTTAAGATATGACTCCAATCATTACTATCAATAAAACAACTCACTTACTGCCTTTGAATTACATATGATGTCTTCAATGCTTTATAACTTCTTCATACAAACTCCAATTGCAAAAATTCTTCTACAAAAATTATAGATCTGGAAATCACTCTTATGGCCATACCTCCCAATCTCCAAAATATATCATAAAACTCCTTTTTTTCTCAAAAGAGCAATAGTATATCTTAAAAAGATAGCTTAACTTCAAACTGCTATAACTTCATCATCTTTACTCCAAATGCTCTAAAATTTATATACAAATCATAGTCCAAATCTTAAATCTTATAATTCTTATTTTTAATACTCAAATGTTCCTTTTGAAGTCGCCAAAATCCTTGTTATGGTCATAGACAGCCTCATAAATGCCTATTAGGCATGACCTTTGACCAATAGGAATGAAGATCTTTATCTTTTGCCTTCATCCATCCATACCTTGCTTTCATCCCTCCAAATAAGTTTCTTAGATGTTTGAATTTTCATCTTTGAATATCAATCTTCTCTTTATATTTTATGCTAAATATCTAAATCTTATATAATTTAAACACTATAATCAACATAAGTAATCTTTAAAATAAATTTGCTTATATCGACTTTCTTTAAATTAACCTACTAACCACTCTAAAATACATCAATACTTATAAATATATTATCTATTTTAGTTAGTATTTACATAATATAAACAATTATAATATGATAATGGCTAAAATCTTAGATAATTTCTAATTAAGATCCTATTCTGATCTCAAATCTCTCACCTTGTTTTACAATAAAAGTTTTTTCAGGACCAAAAAATCAAAAAGTCTTAGCCTTGTTAGATTTAGGAGCCTCAACCTATTTTATAAATAAAGAATTTATCAAAAAATAAGATGTATTTTTAATTAAGAAAATCAAATTTGTGCATGTAGAAGTAATAAATAGTCATTTGTTGTCTTCTATAGATGTTATTTATAAAATTATTTCTTTAAAAGTAGCAACTAGTAGTCATAATAGTTTAGTAATATTTAATGTAATAAGATCTCTTTCTAATCTAATTATTTTAGGATTATTGTGATTAGAAAGGTATAACCTTCAAATAGACTAAATTTCTTGCAAGCTTGATTTTTTCTATAGTTTATCACAAGATTTTGCTAAGAAAATAAAAACCTATAACACCAATACATCTAAACCATTATTAATAGGTGCAGTAACTTTTATACATGCTACAAAAAAAAGGTCAATATTTGCTATATATGCCAAATTTATTGTTAATAGAAAAAAGATTTCAAGTGGCATTTTAAGTTATAAGTCACAAAATTGACTCATTAGTATATTTTAGTACTAAAAATATACTTAAGATACTTTAATTTATTATTTTAATAAGTTAATATAAAAATTTTGAGATAAATAAAAAATTATATAAAAATAAAATAAAATGATAGTTACAAGAATAGATCTCTTATAGAGTTATCTTTGAGAAGGAATTTTAAATTACATGCCGTTTTTTAAATTAGTACATAGAAAATAATAATTTTTAATAATAATTTTATTTCTATGAAATATTTAATGGAATTAGAATTCAAATGATATTTTTAATCCAAAAAAATCCAAAAATAAAAAAATAGAATAAAAAAATAAAAAAATACATATTGCTTACTTTAGATAATTAAATAGAAAAATAATAATAGATTTGAATATATATATATATATATATATATACATCAAAGGAATAAAAGAATAATATTAAAAAATAGAAAGAAAAAAAGAAAGAAAAAAAGGTAGAAAATAAAGAAAAAAAGAGAAAGAAAGAAAAAAAATGTAAGAATAAGAAAAAAAAGAAGAAAAAGGTGATGAAAAGAGTAAGAAGGTGCTGAAGAATGGCGGCAACTTTTTGTTGATAGGAATCTAGCTAGTTAGATTCTTGTCTTTTTTTTCTTTATTTTTTTCTATATTGTTATAGAGCTCCATACTTAGGTAAAATCTAAAATTTTCTACTTTTTCTACATAATTGAAGGTGCAATTGTTATGATTGATATTGCACCTTATTATTATTATTTTATATTTTTATTTATTTGACGCAAATGGCAAGTTTGGTTTGAGGCAGTGGTATTACTTCATTCTTAGTTCTTATCAATTAGGTGTGCATATTTTTCTTGAGCCCCAAACATTATGGTTGCAACAGTAGATTTTTCCTTTCCTCTAATTGAATGTGGACTAAGGCCTCTTGTAACTTTTTGATTTGAGCTTGTAAGTTAAAAACTTAATAGATTCATATTATATTTGAAGTAGACTATTTCTAAGATCTAAGATCCTTTCAATCCATAGCAATATAGATTCCATCACAATAAAGATAATGTAGAGCAAAAAAAAAATTGAACAAAACTAAACAAAATAGAACATAGAAGATATCAAACTAAATTTTACTAAAAAAAAAGAGACCAAAGCCATAGCTAATTGGATATCTAAATGACACTGGCCAATCATATTTATACTTTATTTAATTATTTTGGAACTTTTTAGAATGTTCTTAATAATGAGCTCTATCTAGATAACTGCCCTAAGTTCTTTTTAGAATGTTCTATGGTAGATCCTATATAGACCACCAACTTAATTCTAATTATAAAAACTTCTAAAAACTTTTTAAATTTGGCTCTAATTACCTATTTTTATACATCAACAATACAAATATCTTATCCATATTCCATTATACTACTGATCTAAGCAGTAAAGTCTATAGATCTATTTTTTATTTTATTTTTTTGGATTTATACTTCTAACATTAAAAAGCAATAGTGTTCTTTTATTTGTAATTTGATGGTTGAGCTTGTATCTAAGGTTTTTAAAAATTAGCTTATATATACAAATTGTGCTTGCAACATCGTAGATTGAGTTGCAACAATTGAAATTGGCTACAAGCCTTGAAAATTTCTAAAGTAATAATATTGTGTTTTTTTTTAGTACTTTAGTATTCTACTATGTTTTTTTTTTTTTTTTGTTTTCATTTTTGTAGTAGTTCACCTTGTTTTCAATTATTATGGATTTATAATGTAATTTTTATAGATATGGATATATTTCTCATATTTTATAGAAGTGATGTTATTTTTTTCTTTTATTTTTTTTTGTTTTATATTTAAACTTAAGATATTAAATTGTCAAAGACAATGCCTTCATTCTAAAGTTGTAGCAATACAAACTAGAAGTTGAATTTTTTTTTTTTTGGCTATGGTGCATGTTTGAAGAAGAGTATGCTTATTTTTTGTACTTTACTTTAATACTTTTTTGTTGTTTTTTACTGACAACAATTCTAGTCTTCTAGTTACTATAATCTATTAGTAAGCAATAATGGTTATGTATGTCATAATGTAATATGAATATACAGTGAAAATATAATCAAAATTAAAATTTTAATTAATATCTAATCATCTTGATTCAATAATAATTCAAGAAACTCTTTTATTATCTTAGAAAGGCCATAAATTGGTAAAATTAGGTTAGAAGAGGTAAATAATTAGCATGGCTGATATTAAGATTAAGTTGAGGATAGGATTGGCCTAAAAACATTCCTAGGATAGGTTAGATTGTTGCCCCAAGATTGACCGTTTGTGGGACAGGATCAAAATCAGACCTCTAGCCACTAAAACAACCATGTAAGACAAAATAGGGAGACATTTGAAGATTAGCAATTAAGATTGGAGAGTTGGCTATAAATTGATTCCATAGGTGTAAGACTTATTTTTAGGAGGTTTGGAATGACTTTGCAATTGTTGTTCAAAATCAAGGTTTGTATTGGTGATTTGGGTTTTATACAACACAATTAGAGTTAGTATTCTTGGCTAGTTTGTACAATTGGTGTCACATTCATGGTTCAAAATTTAAAAATACTTTGTTTACTAGGTGTGCTAAGTGTGTGTAAATTTTTTTATAAATCTAATGGTGCAATTAAGAGATATTTGGATTTTAGTACAAAAGAATATTAGAAGTTGGCAGTTTGGGGTTGAATAGGATTTTTATGATATTTGGAGATCTACTAGTTGGGTCAAGGTGAAATTTGTCATAGTGATAGAAGATTTTAATATCAAGCTATACATTGATTTTGACTTAAAGTTAATAGTTGGACAAGGAGAAATTACTATTGGAACATCTGCATCAACTTTTAAGTTGGTATCCAAGTGACATTAGTACAATTTTTAGGTTTTTTTTATAATTTGTAAGTTGGATTAGGTTGAATTGTTTTTAGAATATATAGAAGGTTCATAGTGGCATTTTTGTATAAAATTTTACACCAAGTAGATGGTCAGATTAATAGTTATAGCTTGCCAAAGCTCACTAATCAAGTTTAGGGCTTACAAAGAAAAATCAAATTACCTAATCATAAAAATAATAAAGCAATTGGAGTTTATGTATAGTTGAGGTTATTAAAAAGAGTATTTTTAAGCACTTTATATAGGTGATATCTATTAGGATTTCTTAGATATTTGTAAAATACAACTTTACCTTTGATAGTTAGATACCTTATGCATTCCAAAACAAGACAATACATATTATGACAATGTAATGATCTTAAGCCTTAGTAAAGTCTTATTTGATTTTTTTTGTCATTTATTACTACTTCTAAAAAAAGAAGTATTATTTTTTTTCTTTTTGTAAAACACAATACTAATTATTTGGATGTAATTTCAACAAAGTCTTGGCATACAACTAGATTGGACTTTTACAAAGGCAGCAAAAAAGAGAAGATAGTAAAAAAAGGTCAACAAATTATAATGTAATTATTTGAGTATACAACTAGCAAGTTGATGCTCTTCTTGGACATTACTTCGAGTGAAGAAGGCAATCATAAGATCATGGATAACAAGACTTAATACTAATTGAGTTAGAAGGAGCTTATGGTACAAAAGTATATAAATTCTACAATTACAACTTCAGCAATTTATTTGCCATTATTGCCTACAAAGTGGCATCAAATTCTTCACCAACAACATTTCAAAATCAATCAATAAAAGCAGCACATAGAAAAAGTGGAGGTCTCTTTCAAGTCCTCCTTCTAAGTCTGCTTATTTAATAGATAAAATCTCAAGGCCAAACATAGTATTAAAAGAAATTAGGCAAGAATATCAAGGTTTTGTTGTGTTGAGATTTAGTTTGAATAAAAAAATATAAAAAAATAAAAATAAATTTAATTGAATAATTTATATCATTTGAATTACATTAGATTCAAAATGAATAAATTATATAGATCAAATGTTATACTTAAAATAATTAATATTTTTGGATGAAATCTTATTCAAGGATGAATATTATTGATAGATGAATTTAAAAAAATAAAATAATAATAATAATAATAATAATAATAATAATAATAATAAATAACTTAATAATATTAAAATAAATAAATAGGTTTTTTAATGTATGAATTATTGAGTGTCTTATTATATAAGATAAATTATTAATAGAACTTGATGTGGTTATTTAGGTTACTCAAGAAGAATTAAAAGTGAATTACTTATAATTTAATTAATAGCCATAATTTCTAAAATTTACATAGTATATTCACTTATTATAAATTAGAATAATCTTCCAACTACAAGAGGTTTATTTTAGCTTGTATAAGCAAATATCAAGATTATCAAGATATTTTTGAAAAGAAAAATATAAATATTCTTCCAAAGTATTGTCTTTATGAATGTTCTATCAATCTTCAAAAAGAAGTTTAACTATTACTTAGACCAATATATAGCCTATTACAAAACAAATTGGTTGTATTCAAAGAGTACATTGATGAAAATTTGGCTAAGAACTTGATATCCCATTCTAAATCTGTACTTGAAATTCTTATCTTATTTATGAAGAAAAAAGATAGATCTTTTCAAATGAATGTAGAATATCAAAGACTCTATAAGATTTCTATCAAAAATAGGTATCTTCTACTTTTGATTTTAAGACTTCAAATCAATTCAATTAAATAAAGATCTATATAAAAACAGATTTATAAGGAACATATAATCTGATATGTATGTCAAAGATAAGAATCGAATGAATGCAAATAACCAAGTGACACTTTTCTTTAAAAAATATGATAAAATAGATATAAAAAAACTTATATATTAAAAGAAAATTAGAATTGCTATTGCCAAAAGATTAAAAAACTAAAGACTCTTGAATCTAAACTACAGCAAGAACAGAATTGATAAGAATGAAGAAAGCTTCACTCTTCTATTTATACTATCCATCTAGGAGCTACATAGTGACATTCTATAGGACTTCTAAGATATGTTGACTTTACAAGCCGCATGTATTAATTTAGAAGTCAAGTTTTTTATGGGTGTGCCATATAGTTAACTTATTCCACAAGTTATTCACATGTGTGATACATGGCTAACTTTTTGACCAAGTTTCTAACCTAAAAGTCAACTATAAATACATATAAAGTCAAATTTGTGTCTATGAAGCTTCTATAAAGTTTTTTTAAAAGATATTATGAAATTAATCTATTTCTATTTATTTTTATTCATATGATTAGATAGAAATAATGTAAAAATAAATTGTTGAGGCCTTCATAACTTCCTTCAAATAAAACTTTTGAAACACCATCAGAAATTGTTCCTATCTCTAATAAAATCATCAAACATTAAGAATCTCTTCCAACATCATGATATCAAATATGTTGTATGTCACCATTTATTTGAAGAAGAACATGTCTTTTTTTAGGATCTTTATCTTGATAATATTATCTTGAAGGTTGAAATAAATACAATGTCTCATCTGGCAAGTCAATAAATGATAGCTCTTAAATTGAATCCATTGGTTATTAATTCTCCATCTCCTTAGTGCCACAATAGATACAAAAGCTATAAACAAAGATTGAAGGTAGAATATTATTTTTTCTTGATCTCATTTCTTTTATAACGAAGATTTTCTATTCTTCATTTAAGTTTTGATGGATATTGTTGATAAAAAGCCTCCACCTTCTTTGCTATATTTGCAAGATTCTTTACTAGTTTCTATGTGTATTTACTAATATCAAATCCATATCAATAAATAAGATATTCCAACCTATTTTGTTGCTACTTTAAATTTAAGACTTCTTCTATCTTAAATTTTTTATTATTGTCTACTTCTATAAAAAGAAGTAGCACTTATTTTTTTTGTGGTACATTTATTATCTTGTATGGTTCAAAAAGAAATATATAGAATATGGAATAGATCTTTATTGACTCCGATAGGCATAATCAATAAGCAATTAGATTAATTTATTTACAAATAAAAAAAGATACAAAATTATAATAGTCCAACTTATTGCAAGAGTAAATAATCTTGATATTACAAAAAAGTAATCATACCTCATTATCCATATTGAATTGTGGTTGTTCTTTGTAATAGGTATCTGTATTTTTTTTTGCCATTTTTAGCTTCTTTTAATTGTACCTTTATTACTACATGTAGCTTTGACAAACAATTTGTCAATTCTTTTATCATAAGATTATCAATTCTTAAAAAGTCAAAAGCATCAAGTTATGGATGGTAACCATAATTAGTAAAAAAAAATGTATTTGATGAGTAGAAAAGTGTATTATGTTACTATAAGAAAACTTTACCAATGGTAAAAGAGTCATTCAATCATCTTATTTGTAATTGATGGCACACCTCAAATATTGCTCCAAAACTTGATTAATGCACTTTGTTTGTCTATGAATTTGAGGATGAAAGGCCAAATTATTGAAGATTAGCAAGTTCTTACATACTTGTGATGACATAAAATTAAACCATAGTAAATTGCTAATAATCAAAAAATAATAAAGGATTAAAAGATGTTACTATGATAGATAAGGTAGCAATGGAAAGCCTTAGTAGAATGTTGGATGGATGTATTCATTAAAGGATGGAAGTTTTTCATTAATGCAATAGCCACCTCTTATAAGTAATGGATATTGGAAGTAAAAAACATCTTACTCCACACTTTTTTTGTGTGCAAACCTTAATGATGCTAAGAGTTTGTAGCTTTTAGACTTCTTTTCTTTTGTATAAATATAGCTTAATATCTAATTTTAAAATCTTAAAAAGGATTCTTTAAAATCTTAATATAAATTGAGTCCATTATTTGATATAATATTTTTTGATAATTTGTGATAGCGATAGATGTTTTTTAAAAAAAAACTTAATTACTTTTTTACCTATGATAGATTTTGTATATAATACAAAATATACCATCTTGGTGAAATAATCTACTATTATAAATATAAAATTATATGAACCTAAGACTAGAAGATTTATAATAAAATCCATAGAAACAAAAGACCATGATTGTTTGAGTATGGATAATGATTAAATAAGTTTGTAGGATCGATGATGAAGAGTTTTTGATCTTAAATAAATATTATTAGATTAAAAAAAGTCTTTCACTACCTTTCACATTTGCAGCCACTAGAAACCTTTGGATATAAATTTCAAAGTCTTATTGTATCCAAAATATCCAGTGGCTAGAAAGTCATGACGTACTTAAAGAACAAGTAAACGTGTTTTTTTTTTTGGAATATATAGGCATGCTTTGAAATAGAATAGATTGTTATTGAACTTAAACTTAGAAGTATCATAAGACTTAGAAAAAGGATTCTTGATATCATGAATAAGAGGATCAAAAGACATACTTGATTGATTTTGTTTGACAAATGTTGAATTTATAATCAATATTGATTTTATTGCTTGAAGATGAAAATACTCTAGCTTCAAGAGAATTATTTTTTGTTGATAAAAAGATGCATCTTCTTCTTTTAGTATAAGATAAGAATATCAAAAAAGGGCATCTAATAAATCTTATTATTTTTCAGATCAATAAGTGATCTTGAAATCAAATCTTGACAAAAATATGTTCCAAAAGACTTAGCGATGATTCAAAATACATATTGATATAAACTTTTAAGATTTTTGTGGTCTATATAAATAATAATTAGATTAAAAGTACCTTCTACATAATGGCACCATTCTTAAAATGAATCTATAATCGTAAGAAGTTTTTTGTTGTAAATCTTATAATTGATCTCGGATGCTGAAAATTTTCTTGAATGAAAAACTATTAGATGAAGTTTATCATTTATTTCTATTTGTGATAATATAAAATCTAAAAAAAAGTTCAATGTATCTATTTTCATAAAGAATGGCTTTTCAAAAGAAATATAAAGAATTTTCAAAAGTCAATGCAATACAAGATTGCTGCATAAATAAAGATTGTCTTCAAAGCTTCAAATGTTACTTCCATTTTTTAATTCTATTGAAGTTTGTCTTTACAAGTCCATCATTTGAAATGATATATCTTAAGAAGTTAACTTTAGTAGTGTGAAATACACACTTTTTTATCTTAGCATAGAATCTCATATCTTTTAGTTTTTATAACACATGACAAATATAAAGTTCATATTTATTTTGTGTTTTTAGAATAGATTAAGATGTCGTCTAGATAAAAAATAACAAAGTCATCTAAAAATTCTTAAAAGACAACATTTATTAGATGTTGAAAAGTGCTAGTACATTTGTTAGTGCAACAAGCATAACATTATATTTGAAATGTCTATACCTAGTTTAAAATGCAATCTTCTATTCATCTCCTTTTTTTAATGCATATCACATTATATGTACTTTATAGATCTATTTTTATATAAATCTTAGCTAAAATCAAGTAATCAAGAAGTCTAGATATCAAAGGTAGTGGGTACCTATTTTTGATGGTGATTTTATTAAATATTTAATAATTAAAATACATCTACAATGATTCATCTTTTTTCTTTAGAAATAAAATTTGAGCTCCTATTAGAGATTTCGAACGGCATATGAAGTTCTTAGCTATATTTTCTTGAATATATTCTTTGAATTTAGCCAACTCATTTTGTAATAGATTATAAATTGGTCCAAATGGTGGTTGGAGTTTTTCTTGAATGTCAATTGAATAGTCATAGGAATAATGTTCCAAAAGAGTATCTATATTTTTCTTTTCAAATACATCTTGAATATCTTAATATTAGCTTGGAATGTCACTTGAAGTCTTTCTACTATTAAAAATAAGTACGACATAAATGATACAAGATAATCTTTATTTTAAAATATATGAGAAAGCTCTTGCATCTACAAGTATAGGTTTGATTATACTAGACTTATGACTTTCTATTTGATTAATTATACTCTTAATTATACTTTTAAAAAATTAAGACTATAAGAAATTTAATTTATTTTAAGATTATATTTTTTTAGCCATGATAAACCTAAAATGATTGAATTAGAAAGAGATCTAATAATATTTAATACTATAAAGCTACTATGATCATTAATTGTTACTTTTATAGGAAAGATTTCATGAGTAATATCTTTTGAAGACAATAGACAACCATCTATGATTTCTACATGAACAAGTTTAGTTTTTTTTATTAAAGGTATGTTATGTCTTTTAGTAGATTCTTCATCTAAAAAACATGGTCATGCTTTTAAATATAATAAAGCAAAGGCTTTATGATATTTAAGTCTTAAAATAATATTTATTATAAAATAAAAAAAAAGGTTCTAAAGAGAGAATAGGACCTTCATTAGGTATTCTATAAGGTTCCAATCACATGGTCTCTATTGTATTTGAATAAACTTATTTTTTGACATACTATCTTCTTTAATAGCCATACTCTTTATTTTGTAATTGCATCGCTTCTTTAGACAATATTGAGTAGTATGCTTAGATTCTCTTCAACACAAATACAATCTTTCTTCATGACAACAAGTCTTTTTTTTGCTTAGTAAGAAATTTAAAACGTATTGCATCAATTTGTATATCTTTTACTTTTAAATGTATGTATTGAGGAGACATTGGTGTTGCCATTGAATTATAATAACATTGAGGTGTACTTATATGACTCTCAAATTAAAATTTAAAAAGTTGATTTTCATACTTTACAACAAAATTAATTGCTTGACTAAATATTTGAAAATTAGATAAATTGATCATTAATTTATTTATCTCATATTATAATTTGTAGAAAAATTGGCTAGAAAATGTAGCATCATCATACTTAATATCAATTGTAAGTTGTTAAAATTTTCAACCATATCGCATTATTGATCAATGTCTTGTCAAAAAATATAGATTTTATTGGTTGTAATACAAACTGCATCATATTCTTTATACATAGATCAAAACTCTACCAAAAAAGCCTCTATATTATCCAATATTGAATCTTGTCATTCAAAAATAGATGAAAATCATGATAATGTTAAATTTGAAAGAAGTGTATCAATGACTCTAACTTGCAATATTGGAATTAGATAGCTTTGAAGTTGAAGTTCAATCACAAGTTATACTTTATCGATAAATCCTTCAAATTTGGATCTTATACCATCAAACTTTTCAAGCAATGCAATCTTTAATTCTCTAATAGTAGCAAGATATTCCATTGTAGGAAAAGAAACATGATTTGGTACAAATATTGATGCAATTTCAATCATTTCTATATCTTTGCTCCCTACCATTTTTGTTGCTTTTTTTGGTAGTAAATTGAGATGATGAATTGTAAGCATTTATTTTTTAATTTTTCTTAAATTTATGCCATTGCACTCTTCATTTTAAAAAGCTCCACTATGATGATACTTAAAAAAAATAAAATATCTAACATAGCTCAAGACAAATAGAAGAAAGGGCTTGAGAATAAGAAAAATACTAAAGACAATATTAGTTTAGAAGAGAGTAATCTATAACTCTTAATATTCTTATGCCTTATTAAGAAATAGGGATAATTCACTCTTAATCAAAAAAAAAGACAAGACTTTGATATTATAAAAGTATTCTAATCAATTTGTGAAGGATAAGAACTTGATGAATCAAATAACAAAGTAACAATTTTTTCAAAGAAGTATGAAAAAATAAAAGTAAATATATATATATATATATATATATATATATATATATATATTAACAAAAAAAAAAAAAAAAAAAAAAAAAAAAAAAAAAAAAACTAGAATGACTATTTTCAAAAAATAAGAAAATTAAAGATTCTTGAATCTAGTTTAGAGCAAGAAAGGAATTGATAAGAGTGAAGAAGGCTTTATTCTTACCTCTATATACATATATATTATCCATCTAAGAGCTACATGATGACATTCTATAAGACTTCTAATATGTATTGACTTTACAAGCTACATGGTTTAACTTACAAAATAAGTTTTTTATAGATGCACTATATAATTAGCTTATTCCATAAGCTACCTACACAAGTGATACATGGCTAATTTTTTGACTAAGATTCTAATCTAAAAATCAACTATAAACACATGTAAAGTCAAAACCTTGTCTATGAAGCTTCTAAGAAGCTTTTTTAGAAGATATTAAAAAAATTATCTATATTTATTTATTTTTATCTATTTTAAAATAATTCTATCTAATTATATAAGTAATTACTAAAATAAGTATATATAATCATGAAAATATATTTATAATAATGTATTAAAAAAAGATGAATAAAAAATTATATTTTGAACCAAATATATGCATTTCAAATATAATGTGATGCCTTTTGGACTCACAAATGTATCAACTATTTTTAACATCTAATGAATAATATCTTTTATGAATTTTTTAATAATTTTATTATCTGTTATTTAGACAATATCTTAATCTACTTTAAAAACATAAAAGAGTATAAAGTTCATATTTGTTATGTGTTGCAAAAACTAAGTGATCTAGGATTATATGCCAAGATAGAAAAGAGTGTATTTCTTACTATTCAAATTGACTTCCTAAGATACATTATTTAAACAATGGTCTTATAATAAATCTTAAGAAGATCCAAATTTTCATAAATTAGAAGATTCCAAAAATAATTAGAGGTATGTAATGTTTTTTAGAATTTTTCAATTAATACTAGATCTTTATGAAGAATTCTTAAGTTGAGGCTCTTTTTACATGCTTAATATATATAGACAAACTTGAATAAAACAAAAAAATTGAAGCATCTTTTGAAGTCTTGAAGTCAACATTTATTTTTCATTAATTTTATATTATGTCAATTTTTTTAAGGCATTCTTTATAGAAACAAATACATCATATTTTGCTATAGGTGTCATTTTATTACAAATGGAAGCAAATGACAAGCTTTACCTAATAGTTTTTCATTTTAAGAAATTTTCAATAGACAAGATTTACTACAAGATCCATGACAAAGACCTTCTTTCAATTATAGATTCATTTTAAGAATAGCATCATTAACTAAAAGGCACTTTTAATCTATTCATCATATATAGAGATCATAAGAACTTCAAATACTTCATATTAGTACATGATTTAAATTGTTGCCAAACCCATTAGAGCATAACTTTATCAAGATTTGATTTCAAGATACTTATCAAACTTGAAAACAATAAGGTTTATTAGATGCCTTTTTCAAATATTCTTATCTTATATCAAAAGAAAGAAATGAAACTTTTGATCAACAAAGAACAATTTTCTTAAAGTTGGAGCATTTTCATCTTCAAGTAATAAAATCAATATTGATTGTTGATTTAATCTTTGTCAAATAAATTCAATCAAATATGTACTTTAATCTTCTTATTCATGATATCAAGAATACTTCTCTTAAGTTTTATGGTACTTCTAAATATAATTTCAAGAACAACCTACTTTATTTTGAAGGTCGTCTATATATTTCAAAAGAAGAAACATGTTTCTGTATTCTTCAAGCACGTCATGACTTTCCAATGGTACGATATTTTAGATATAATAAGAATTTAAAGCTTATATTTAAAGAATTTAGTGGCTTCAAATGTAGAAGTTTGTGAAAGACTTTTTAAAATTATGTTACATTTTTTTAAGATCAAAATTCCTTATCATTGCTCCTATCAACTTTTTTAGCTATTACCTATTTCAAAACAACTATGATTTTATGTTTTTATAGAATTTATCATGAATCTTCCAATTTCAAGTTTATATGATTCTATATTTGTGATAGTAGATTATTTTAACAAGGTGGCATATTATATACCATATATAAAATCTATCATAAGTAGAAAAATAGCTAATATTTTTTTTTAATAATATCTATTGCTATCATGGATTATCCAAGGATATTATATCAAATAGTAAGTCTCAATTTATATTAAGATTTTAGAGAATCCTTTTCAAGATTTTAAAAATAGATATAAAGCTCTCTTTGGCTCTTTATTCTCAAATTAATACATAAACAGAATAAGTAAAATAAGTTTTAAAGTAATATTTGGAATATATTATCAATTATTATGAAAATAATTAGATAACTCTTTTTCCATTAGTAGGGTTTGCATATAATAATTTGATACGTTCTTCTACTTAAAAAATATTTTTTTTTATCAATTACAATTATTATCGATAATTTCATATTTTTAATTTTTTAAAAGTTGATATTTCTATAGCAAAAGATTTGATGAATAGTTTATGTAAGTTCTATATAACCATGAAGGCATAATTAAAAGAAGCTCAAGAATGACAAAAGATCAATGTAGATGCCTATTGCAAGGCATAACCATAACTTAATGTGAATGATAAGGTATGATTACTTTATCATAATATTAAGACTAATTGTCTTTGTGACAAGTTGGACTATTGTACACTTAGATATTTTCTTATTTGTGAATAAGTCAATCATGTTGCTTATTAATTTCATCAACCAGAGTCTATGAAGATCCATCCTATATTCCACATATTTCTTCTTGAGCCATATAAGATAATAAATATCTTAAAAAAAAAGACAAATGCAACCTCTTTTTAAAGAAGTAGATAACAATCAAAAATTTGAGGTAGAAGAAGTTTTAGATTTAAGGCAATGCCAAAATAGATTAAAATACCTTATTCATTATCATAGATATCATATTAATGAATAGACATGGGAGTCACCAAAGAATCTTAGAAATGCAATAAAGAAGGTTGAAGCTTTTTATCAACAATATTCATCAAAATCAAGATGAAGAATAACAAACCTTTGTTATAAAAAAAACCATATCCAAGAAAGATAGCATTCTATCTGCTACCTTTGTTTATAGCTTTTGTATATTTGTAGCACTAAAAAAATGGAGAATCAAAAATCAATAGTTTTAATTCAATAATTATCATATATGGATTTACTAGACAAGACATTGTAATTGTTTCAATCTTTAAGACAACATAATTAAGATGAAGATCCTCAAAAAAAACATATCTTTCCTCAAATAGATAGCAACATATAACATGTTTGATATCATAACCTTAGAAGAAATTTTTGATGTTTGGTGATTTTATTAAAGGTAGAAATAATATTCCAAATATTTTATTTGAAGAGAGTTATGAAGGCTTTAACAATGATCAAATAACGAGATGATCTTTTCACCTTGGTATACGACACTATTGATGGCTGAGACAACTTATCAACTATCTTTGAAAAGAATAAAGATCAGAGTATGTGGCAAATGCAATTTGCCACATCTTTGAATTTTTCATCATATAATGAGTGCTCCTCATATAACTTGTTTTTAGAAAGGCGGATAATATCATAGACATAAAAATTTATTTCAATAAATATCTATATAATTAAGTAGAAATAGATAAAAAAAGATTAATTTTATAATATCTTTTAAAAAAGCTTCTTAAAAGCTTCATAGATGTTTCTTTAGCTTTACATGTATTTGTAGTTAATTAATAGGCTATAAACTTTTTCAACAAGTTAGTCATATGTCACATGTATTAATAGCTTATGAAAAAAGCTAACTATGTGGCACGTATATAAATAACTTACCTTGTAAGTTAAAACATGTATGTAGCAAAATCAACATATGTTGGAGGTCCTATAGAATATTGCCATGTAGCTCTTAATTAGAATATATGTGGGGACAAGATTATAATTAGAGTATAATTAGAATATAATTAGAATATATATGGAAATAAAAGTAAAATCTTGTTTATTCTTGTTAATACCTTTTTAATCCCTAGTCTTAATTTAAGATTTTTTCATCTTTTTATTTTTGGCAGTAGTCATTCTAATTCAATATATTACCATCTTTGATTGATTTTCAAGTCTTTTTGAATGATATATGAGTGTATTGAGGTTTTCTTTCCTTGAGATTTATATCCTTAATAATTTACCAATGTAAAATTTCTACAATATAATACATATATTTTATATTTATTATGCATAATTTTTACTTATAATTATAATAAAATTGACATATTTTAAATACTTTTAGACTATTGATAAAATTATCTATCTTAAGTTAATCATGTGTGATATTTTGAAACTATTGTAAGATGATGTAGAGTAGAATAGATATTTAGACAAAGCATGTGGTATACAATACTTTTTCAACTTATACATCTTTTTTGTGATAATTTCCTATTTTTATAAAAAAATTATTCTCAAAAATTATATAAGGATTATGCTTAAAAAACATTGTATGATCCATGACATCAATAACTTGCAAAAGATGGCATAGCTGAATTTGCTATAAATAATTTTTTTTTTAATTAAACAAAAAATTTTACTTGTTGTAAAACTTTATATACTTTTTTAAACATACCTATATTAAAAATTTTAGCAAATGATTTTAAAAATCTGCATTTATAAGTAGATCAATCTTATAATTATAAATATATTCAACTATTATTTAATACAGATGTGTTGTATATAAATGCTTAATAAACTAAAGAATTTATTTTTTTAATAAATGAAGTTCGAAATTTTGAAAAAAAAAATTAATAGTCTTGTGATTGCTCGTTTTACTTATTCCGGAAGAAACCTCCCAGCATAAATCCATATAGGGGGATTCGAACACAAGGAATGACTAGTTGCTTAAGCGTTCACGTTAAGGTCACACAATCAATTACCTCCTGAATGTATCGTCTCTATTTCTAATATCTGAACACACAAAGAAACTATAATCTCCTCCTTCACCTTATCGGTCTCTTCCTTACAGCAATTCAGTCATACCAATAACTGCTATTTCCACCAATATATTCACCCTCACAATCTCCAACAGTAATATTATGCCCTCACAGCTTTCAGCACACAATTACCCTCGTTCCAATCAGTGGAATTCTTCACACAGAACTGCCATTCACATTACAGTGTTTCACACAAACACAAACTCATTCTCTTTGTTGAACTACAATCAGATTTTAGCATTCAATCTTTCTTCTTCTCAAATAATACCAATCACATTTCCATTCCATAATTCACTTCACAATATTCAAAAACTCTCAATCCTCTTATTCAAAGAAAATAACAAACAAAAGAAAAGAGGTAGCACCAAGCTTACCCCGACTCACACTATCACAACGATGGCCTTCGGCTCACGACTCTCACAGTCTGGCATCCTAATTAAGTTCTACAACTCCTATATATTTTCCCTTGATTTTCCAGATTCTAACCGTAATTCTGTAATTAACCACTTTTAATAACTAAATCACTCATCCGTCCTCCTAAATTTTCTATTATATGGACTATTAATATATTTTATCAATATCTTTCAAAAATGAATTAATATTTATTCTACATAGCCCCACTCCTATCTATGCAACGTCCTCGTAAATACTCAATTGATACTTATCTAAAAATTATCTAACAAAACTCTACAAAAATTACGATCCCTCTGGCCTATCTAATTAATCAATTGCCACAGTATCTGTTATTGGTTCCACTGATTCTGGTTCCAACTGCAAATCTTTGTCCTCCTCCAATCCTTCCATCAACTCTTGCCTCAACTCAGCTGAAAGGTCTTCATTGTACTCGCCTAGTTCACAGACTTGAGCTTCCAATTTCAAGATCTGGGCATCTCCCAATTCCAACTGGCACTGAAAGTGACTCCTCTCTTCTGGAACTTCAGGAATTGGCAACGTCGATACTTGTGCTTAACCAATATTGACTAAATTCTCTGCCAATCTTGTCACCTCGATGTTCAAGGCCTCAATTTCATCCCTTAACCGCTCCGTTTCACATCTGTATTGGTCACTCAATACCAATTTCTCTTGCGCCAATAACTTGGCCTTTTCTCGTTCCATTACCAACTGATCCTTCACTTTTTCCAGTTCCAAAATTGAATTACTGCGAGCTCGGAATAGTTCTTGCCTGTGGATCTCCACCATGCATTCTCTTTCTTGTAATTGGCTCCTCAGTGTTAACTTTTATTTGGAACTACTACTCTCAAAAATACAAGAAATATAAGAAAATGGCACTTCAACCAACCCAAAATAACACCACAAAATGACTTTAACTGGTGCCCCACTCCTATTCTTTTACCTAGTGGTGATAATGACAATATTTTATCTATATTGTCCATAAAACGTAATGAAAAGTAATCTTTTTTGGTGGCCGCATTAAGTTTCTAGAAATCCTGACATATCCTGATTTTTCCATTCGTCTTCGGTACCATCACGATTGGCGACACCCATGCACTATGCAGAATAGGATAAATAAAATCCACGTCGAGAAGTTTATCCAATTCCTCTTTCACTAAAAGGAAATATTTTGGGTTAAGCCGGTGTTGACTTTGACGAACTGGCATAACACCCTCTTCCAGAATAATCTGGTGCTTACACACGTCGACTGGAATCCCTTTCAAATCCGCATACGACCACGCAAAGGCAGATTTGTGACAGACAAAAAATTGTTTCCAAGCATCCAATTCTATACTGATAATACTGACATATATTTTAATTAGCTGTGGCGTTTCGTTGGTGCCCAAGTTAATGGATTGACACACAGGGTCTTCAACAACCTCTGATTTAATTGTCTTCTCCTAATCTGAATATCTTGTATTATCCGACATATGAGAACCACCTAAATCTGGTTCCAATGTGCTGACTCTATTGACTACGAGATTGTTCATCCATTTGGTAATAGCATGATCCAAGTTAGTCGCATCCTCCTGATGTAGTAAATATTCGCCAAGACTTCCACATTGGTAGATTCCTGCCTTTGCTCTTGAAGTGTTTTGTCCTACCCCAAATTGCGGTGAACCTATAGCATCGTCATCTGCCTCAATCGATTGACTCTCGTTGTCCGATATAAATTCTGATCCTGGCAATTGAGATTCTCCATGATATTGTATCGGTGTCACGGTGTTGTATTATGTGCTTTCCTATTCGAGAACGCGCCAAGTGTCTGGCTGTAGAAGGTAGTATGGAGATTCGCCAATAGTCAAGCAGTCAAATCAATTTTTGACTGTTAGAATATAAACGACTACAAGAATACACCATAAATCTATACGGATGCCCCTTCGACTGCTCGCCGAAGTCCTTTTTGTCCCGATCGATAGGTCTCTAAACGTTACAGAGAACCCCGTACAATCCAAACTATTAATCTTCGATACCGCTTTGTACTTACAAACTTGTATCCACTGACTGTCTTGTTAGATTAACCCAATAAATTTCATTCACTCCGCATACTCAATCCTATAGACACCCTTTTAATTCTTCAATCTCAGACGTAACTCGATTTCACAAAACACTCAAGAGTAATCAAACCCACTTCATTAAAAATCTCGATTCACCATTACAACACTGACTTCAGCAATGATTGCCTCAGTCTTCCCAAAACCCTATGAAGAAAAAAAACCCAATTCTCTGTCTTCTTTCCCCGCCCGAAGCATGAAGCTCCTCTCCCCCCAATCTTCAAAAAAAAAACCTCCAAAAACTTATTCTCCCCCTAACCTTATCCTTTGAATTTCTTCAATCTTCCGTCTTGGACCCGGAATTGGCTCCCACCGTCAGAGCTTAGATCCAAAATTGGCTCCCGTCGTCAAAGCTTTCTCTTCCATTTTTACCTTTAAGAGATCCATTTACCGAAAACAACGTTCCCTAAAACGGCACAGAGAATAGGACAGCCTGAAACAGAATCGAAACCCCGTACTCGGGTCCACATTGAATCGCCTGACCAATTTAGGTCTCATATTGAGTAAGATGCCCGTAGTAACCTGGATGTTCGCGTAATTGGATCAAATTGGTCCTCGCGTCAAATTGGCTAAGAGGCCCGTAGTAAGACCTAGATGTTCCCGTAATTGGATAAAATGGGTCCTTTGCGTCAGACTGGCTGAGGCCCGTAGTAAGACTTGGATTTTCCCGTAATTAGACTGCATTGGGTTGTCCGACCAATGTAGGTCTCATATTGGATAAGAGGACCCGGATTGGATTCTTGAAATTGGATCCAATTGGCTCTTCGAACAAGGCTCACCCGTCATGTGAATTAGTCCTTTCTCGTCTTGCTGACTCCCGTTATTGGAATCGAACAGAGCATTTCAGTATGCCCCGGCTGACTGTAACGGGGTGACTGAACCTGGCCACTCAGTATTTGCACTCGAGTTGGTCGTTGCTCCCAATATTCGAGGTAACTGAACATTAATAAAAGTCCCCTTTCTTTATATTTTCATGATATACTCGTGTTACAACACGACATCCACCCCCTCTGAACTTGTGCATCCTCCGGTATGCACTAATTTACCCAATTGCTGTTTGATTCAGAATATATCCTCTACGTCTTTGTCACCTTCATTATCCAAATCACTTTCATCTTCTTGCTGCGGAATCTCTATACCTTCATTAAGGTCTTCCATATTCATCTCCGCATGTCTTCGTTTAAATATTTTTACTTGCTTCCCTGCAATGGATATTTTCAATTTTGTACCATCTAACTCCCGTAATGAATAAGTCGTATTATCATGAAAAATTGTTACCACATATGGTCCAAACCAACGTTTTGAAAATTTTTGCAAAGTACTATGTTGATTATCCAGACTATTATCATAAACAAGTACCCAGTCACCTTCCTCGATTGCTTTTGGTCTCAATCGATGTTGCTTATCGAATCGCGCCTTGTTTTGTAACCTTGCTCTTTTTAACCTTTCCAATGCTATCTGCACATCTTTCGTTTTTTGCTCCAATTGTCGAATCCTAATAGCCAGAAGTTCTTCTCTTATCAATCCATCTTCCTACGGTAGCATACTCCAAGTAAGTACCTTTTCTTCAATCGGCATAATTGGTTTTCGACCTGTCATAAGTTCTACTGGCATATATCCTATCACCGAACTATGTGTTGTTCGATCAGCCCATAATGCAAATGACAAAAGCCGTGGCCACTCTTTAACTTTCCCATTACAAGCTTTAACCAATGCTTTCACAATCGGTGGGTGACCACGTTCGCTTTTTGCATTCCCTTCTGGATTATAAGCAGTAGTCAGTGATAGTTTAACTCCACATCTTTTAAAGAACTTACGAGCTTCTTGTGCATTTAATTCTCCACGATGTGCAGTGATTTTTCTTACGCATCCGTAGCGGCAAATGACATCTTCAAGCAAAAACCTACAAATTCCCTCTGTAGATTTTGTCCTCAATGCTCTTCCTTCTACTTGATTTGATAAATCTTCGCGAGCTAAAACCAAATATCTCATCTGCCATAACCCAACCGGCATAATAACCAAATCAACAACCCATTTAAAATGAATAGCCAGAGGATACGTAGGATGAAGACCATCTTGATATCGAATATTAGAATACGATTGACAGATTTCACATGACTCTACAAATGAGAGCACATCTCGATACATATTTTTCCACCAATATCATTCCTTGAGTTTAGCAAAAGTAGCCCAGATTCCTCTATGCCCTGCCCATAAACTATCATGAAACTCCTTCAATAATTTTAGTTTTTCTTCTTTTTTGCCTATCACTCGTCGTGGCATCCCAATTCCTTTCTTCGGTCTCTTCCATAAGAATCCATCTCGAAGTAAAAATCCATATGCTTTTTTTCTTATTTGTTTGAATTTTTCTATAGACCAATTCCCCTGCTTAGTCAAGGTATTCAAGTAATGACCAATATTCAATAATTCTCCTTCATAAGATTCTTCAAGAAATAGCTTGTCTTCTCTGTTGAGATTTGATATTGAATAGAATTTCAATCCGACGTCATCAATATCTTCAACCATTTCGTCCTCCCTCTCGTATCTTACTCGAGATAACATGTCTACTATTAAATTGTCCTTCCTCATAACATGCTTAAATTCTGGATTTAGTAACTTAATATAAGCAATCCATCTCAACATTGCAATATCTGGCGTTGAACAGTTAGTAATCATTCCAAGCAATGGCAAGTAATTTGTTTCAATTACTACTACTGCCCTAATCAAATAGTGCTTTTTAGCTTTCATAGTCGAAACAACTCCCCAAAGTTCTCTTTTGACTTGCGAATATGCACGCTGACGAATACTTAAAACTTTAGCCCCAAATCGAACTGCAAATCTATTCCCACTGGAATCATCTTGACCCACAGCCCATCCAATGGCAATTAAACTAGCATCACAAGTAAGAATCACTAGTCTATTGCACTTATAATCAACCTTCCTCAATATTGGAGGTGACATCAATAATTTCTTCAATCTTTGCATTGCCTGAATATGCCTTTCTTCCCATTTAAATCGGTAACCCTTGCATAACAGTTCATATAATGGATCCGCTATGTGAGCAAAATGAGGGACCCAGATTCGATAAAATATACATGCACCCAAAAACCTGCGAACCTCTATTAAAGAATCACAATCCTCTTTCATCCTTCCAATTGCATCAACTTTAGTCAGATCTGGTTTTCTTCCGTAAGATCTACATAAATGTCCAACAATCACAACCTCTCGTACTCCAAATACGGACTTCATACCCGATAATGTAAGATAAACTTCTCCAAGCTGAGTTAAAATCTTTTCACAATCTTGTATATGATCAACAACATATTTGCGACACCCCCTCGTATCTAAAGTTTCATCCTTGTCTCCTTCTCTGCACCCTTTTATAGGAACATCATTCAGAAAAGGCATAGTCTTTTCCGGAATAAAATCTCTCAATACCTTATTCATCCCATTCATCATATGCGCAACTGAGTTGGTCGCGCCTTGAGGAAGAGTGCACATTCTAACCAATCCAAGTGGTGTCCTCATAGTTATCATATCTCTACTTCCTTCGGCAAGTTGAAATTGATCATAACCTGAATACAAGTCACCCATTGAATAGATCGCCCTTCCAGCAAATGCCTCAGCAAATTCATCCACAATAGGTCCAATTCCTACATTCCTGATAGTTACTGCATTCACCGGTTGCATATCTTGAATAAACCGTAGTGACCCATTCTTCTTAGGTACCATAAACCATCGACTAGAATACGACGCAAACGAGGGTTTCAATATTTTCATCTTTATCTTTTCTTTTAATAGCTCAATTAATTTAGGTAAATGTACCCTCGGTATTGGAATCGGTCTTAGATTCCAAGGTACATGTGGTACAGTGAAGATAACCATAGGTGTTACAATATTTGGATCCACACACCCAATTTCATGAGATTCGAAGGCAAACGATCTACCTTGTTTAGCCAACATCTTTTTGAAGCAAGTAATTTCCTCCGGTAATAAAGAACCATTAGAATCAATCTTCAATTCTTCAAAAGTCTCTTTAGTAAACTGGTGTCCAATACTCATTGGATCTCTTAAACTTGCTTCTTTTGATGTTTCTCCCATTTGTTCTTTAGAATCTTCTGGTAATGGTCCGGCAACAGGCTTTACCTTCTTATTTGCCGTTTTATATCTCGTCTCTATAGTGACTTCTGGTGCTTGAAAAGATTCAAGTATGGTATAAACCTCTCTCGAATGAATCTCAACAATCTTATTATTATCCCCTAACCCAATAGATGTAATCAATTCCAATGAATCTTCCAGTCCATTTTCTTCATAAACACCTAAAATCCTCTCATCATCTTACAATGTACCTAACTTGCGTAATTGTCCTTCAATATCATATAATCTTTTTCTTTCTTTTCTTTTAAAATCATTAACTTTCTTATATATAATATTTCCATTCTCCAATATACCAATAAAACTTGCATCAAAGGCACCTTCATCTCGCGAGAGTACCTCCTCTTTTGTACCTCTATAATCTCGCTTTACAGTGGTACCTCCTCAAAATCCTTAAATCCTTCAACAATCTTTGGCAATGGTTTCTCCCTCAACCTATCTCGATTCTGTTCATGGTGAGGAGGTACTGTTAGAAATTGTACAGCTTTCCTCCCATCTTCGCTCTGTACCCTTGCATAAGCAGAACCATCGTCAAATACTTTTGTTTCCATCTGTGTTGCCGTGATATAAGGTTGTCCTAAAATCAATGGATAAGACGTTGTATCTTGAACAAAGAAATGTTGCTCCGTCGCAACATCCCCAATCCGAATTTTGACATCTGGACAAGCTCCATATAATTCGCCCCGTGTGTTATTAGCCGCTCGAATTGCCCATCTATGTTCCATATCAATTGGCCATTTTTGCTTCTTATAAAGATCTTTAGACATGAGATTTATTTCAGAACCATGGTCGACTAAAGCAACTATTGGCTCTTCTATATCTCCTACTTTCACCAATACCTCAGTAGTTGTCCTTGCCCAATACTTTCGAGTATAATGGCTCAAAGTTTCTATTTTCTTATCAGTATAATCTTCGAAACGTACTCGTTGATTATACCCATTCTTTTCATTTGTTGGTTGCTTGTAACCAATATCAACCTCTTCTTCATCTTTATATATTCTTGCATCAATAGCATGACTCATTCTAGTTTCGCCCATTAATTGCCTCTTTCGCTTAATGCTGTCAATGATAACATCATGAAACTCCTTCTTTACAATTTCCAAGACTTCTTTCAATGTGAATTCCACCTTAGCGTTTAATATACGTTCTTCCAACACTCCTTTCAAATTTATTGCCGCTTCAATGTCAGAAAGTAGCTTATAAGCAATTGATTTGCCCTTATCTTTTGTCTCCGTTGTTTTTTCTCCCAATGATACTGAGGTATCCTTTACAGGAAATTCTTGTGAAGCTGCCTCCCGAGCCTTGTCTCCTTGAGTTTGCCTCTTAAAAGAATTTCCTTCTCTAGTATCATCAAAATTTCCTCGTCTCTTTTCTTCCATCAAAGCTTCATGTTGGCTCTTAGCAATATATGCATGAACTGAAAGAGACTCAACAGGATCCTCCCAACCTGTTCTACCTCGTATTATAGCTGCAGTTCTCAATAACGCTTCTCGAGGTAATTTCCCTTCTTGCATTGTAGAAATGGCAGAAGCCCAAAACTCACTAGTTTTCGTACTTCCACCAATTTCATCATCTACTCTAGCACCATAACTTGCACTTTCTCGTGCTGCTGTTTCATGCTCTTTTAGGTAATCTTGAACTAATGCTCTCATTCTTCCCTTGCCAAAATTGGTTTGAAGAAGATCCTCTCTATTCTTCAATGCTATCTTCCCATCTTTCCAGCAAATAATTCCCTGCTGTATCATATTATTAAATTCATTGCAATCTTTTCTAGTGTGTGAAGCATCATCACACCAAATGCATCTTTGTACATATCCTTGTTTTGAAACATTCTTCGAATTGTTTATAGAAGTATTCTCTTCAAGTCTTACCTATTTGATTTGAAGATCTCGCATTCCTCGTATAATTTCTTCCATCTCCATATCTGCTTTCTTTGATAAGGATGTCGAAGGTTGAACTGTAGGCATTGTTGGTGGTGTTGTACGTACTGGAGCTTTGGGTGCTTGTACTGTTTTCAGAATATTGCTCCTATCCTTCTTCCTTTCTCTTTTTGTAAGCAACCCCACTGCATCTTCAACGTTTTTCGACTTCGTTGTCAATCCTTCATCTTCTTCTTTGTCTTCAAGAAGGAGTTCTAATTTCCCTTGTAATTCTCCATCAGCAGCTTGAAGAAATAGATCAACTTTGTTTGGCTCCAATGTCAATTTTTCTACCTTCGACAATTGAGAGTACTGCCTCTCAAATTCCCTTAGTAGCTCTGTTGCTTGCAAATTCTTATTGGGCCGTTCAATCCATTCCAGAAACAGCTTCTTAATAATGCGATCAACATCTTCCAAGAAATATTCGTCTTTCAATGCATGTGAAAAAACCTCCCATGAATTCCCATAACGATCCGTAATCAATGTAATGTGGTCTCTTATCTCCGGTATCGTTGCAAGTCCAAATAGTTCAACCATTTTCTTCTCAGAAACCCGATTTAATTCCATTTCACGAACATAACATCTTAAATACCTTGAAATATTCCTTCCATCAAATTGATCAATTTTATTGACCATTGCTTGCAATGCTTTGGTTGCCAAAGCTTCCTTTCAATTATTACTTTGTTGTTGCTACATTGATAATGAGAAGGCTTGAAACATACTAGCAATAGACGGATCCATGTGCATACCTTGTCCTTTAGAAGAATCCCCAGCAGAAACTTCTCCCAAGAATCCTTTAAAATTTTTATTTTTGTTTTCCATAAAATAAAGATAAAATCAACCGAAATCCAATACCTTCCACCTCAACCTTTCACGTCGGATTCATCACATTTGTCGTATTACGTGCTATCCTGCTCGAGAACGCGCCAAGTGTCTGGCTGTAGAAGGTAGTATGGAGATTCGCCAATAGTCAAGCAGTCAAATCAATTTTTGACTGTTAGAATATAAACGACTACAAGAATACACCATAAATCTATACGGATGCCCCTTCGACTGCTCGCCGAAGTCCTTTTTGTCCCGATCGATAGGTCTCTAAACGTTACAGAGAACCCCGTACAATCCAAACTATTAATCTTCGATACCGCTTTGTACTTACAATCTTGTATCCACTGACTGTCTTGTTAGATTAACCCAATAAATTTCATTCACTCCGCATACTCAATCCTATAGACACCCTTTTAATTCTTCAATCTCAGACGTAACTCGATTTCACAAAACACTCAAGAGTAATCAAACCCACTTCATTAAAAATCTCGATTCACCATTACAACACTGACTTCAGCAATGATTGCCTCAGTCTTCCCAAAACCCTATGAAGAAAAAAAACCCAATTCTCTGTCTTCTTTCCCCGCCCGAAGCATGAAGCTCCTCTCCCCCCAATCTTCAAAAAAAAAACCTCCAAAAACTTATTCTCCCCCTAACCTTATCCTTTGAATTTCTTCAATCTTCCGTCTTGGACCCGGAATTGGCTCCCACCGTCAGAGCTTAGATCCGAAATTGGCTCCCGTCGTCAAAGCTTTCTCCTCCATTTTTACCTTTAAGAGATCCATTTACCGAAAACAACGTTCCCTAAAACGGCACAGAGAATAGGATAGCCTGAAACAGAATCGAAACCCCGTACTCGGGTCCACATTGAATCGCTTGACCAATTTAGGTCTCATATTGAGTAAGATGCCCGTAGTAACCTGGATGTTCGCGTAATTGGATCAAATTGGTCCTCGCGTCAAATTGGCTAAGAGGCCCGTAGTAAGACCTAGATATTCTCGTAATTGGATAAAATGGGTCCTTCGCGTCAGACTGGCTGAGGCGCGTAGTAAGACTTGGATTTTCCCGTAATTAGACTGCATTGGGTTGTCCGACCAATGTAGGTCTCATATTGGATAAGAGGACCCGGATTGGATTCTTGAAATTGGATCCAATTGGCTCTTCGAACCAGGCTCACCCGTCATGTGAATTGGTCCTTTCTCGTCTTGCTGACTCCCGTTATTGGAATCGAACGGAGCATTTCAGTATGCCCCGGCTGACTGTAACGGGGTGACTGAACCTGGCCACTCAATATTTGCACTCGAGTTGGTCGTTGCTCCCAATATTCGAGGTAACTGAACATTAATAAAAGTCCCCTTTCTTTATATTTTCACGGTATACTCGTGTTACAACACGACAACAAACACAGAATACAGACTTGATATCTACCAAGAAGTTCAAGAAGAACTGGCAAGAACTAGATTAATCAGATGGATACAAGAACAACACCAGAGAGGTGAGCTAGAGCTCCAAGAGATGTATTGTCGAGACTGAAGAACTCTTCAACCTCAATCCCAATATATACTCCTATTTAGGAAGCCTCTCAAGCAACTTCTACCAACTAGGGAGCTTCTAGAAGGTTCTAGAGACTTGCTTCTAGAAAGTTCTAGAAACTTATCTCTAGAAGGTTCTAAGGACTATGTCCCTAACATCTTCTACCAACTAAGAAGTTTCTAGAAGGTTCTAGAGACTTGCTTCTAGAAGGTTCTAGAAGCTTGTCTCTAGAAGGTTCTAAGGACTATGTCCGTAACATCACCCCCTCCTTTAGCTTCGAGGTCTCTGAGAAGCAATGTTGTCAATCAGTACCAATGCAAGAAAATGAAGATCTGTCGCATAACGTCTACTATGAACTCCAACTGTTATTCACGAGGTAAGTGGTTCATCGGCCCTTGAAGCCAACAGTAGTGGCCCACTCTTTCAACTTCTGACTAAGCATGAACTTCCGTGTCTTCATTGTAAAATTGTCCTGTAAATATGCCTTCTGGTTGACCATCGTAAGCAGGCTCGGACTCAAATACAATCACCAATGATCGGTTACTTGGTATCCTCCGTCGTCGTCGTGGTGCAGGTGGTTCTTCATTTCGGGGTCGCCTTCGTGAACTAGTTGGTTGAGATAATCTGACTGGCATAGTATCTATCTCTTGGCTATCCATATCAGAAGACCAAACTATGGCTACTGAAAAAATTCTATTTTATCTTGGAGAAAATAACTACATCAACTACGAATTTTGGTGGTACTCTCTCCCTTTCTTATATTCTTGGGTGAGCAAGCTTCAGAAAGAAGCTATTGCCGAATCGGCTTAGGTTTATGAGGATGTTGTTGATGAAACTCCTGTACCTTTTGCGACGCATTGGTGAGACTTTCAGCTGGCTTCCACATTTGCTCATTAATGTCGTAGCCGCACTAATGAATAAGATACTCCAACTTGTCCTACCTTCGCCGAGAATCCAGCACCTTTTCAACCTCGTATTCCTCGTGGTTCTCGATCTCAATACTAGGTGGCGGACATTGCACTCTTCTAGGAAAAGATGACTTTCGATAAGGCTCCAACAAAGAAACATGAAAGACTAGATGTACCTTCATAGAAGCTGGTAATTCCAGACGGTATGCCATTGGATTGATTTGCTTTTGGATGATAAATGGTCTCAATCTTCGATAGTCCAACTTATCACATGCTCGCTTGGTCTTGATATTCCATCGAAGAAGCCATGCTTTATCTCCAATTTTGAAAGTAGGTGCTTGATTCCGAAATCTATCTGCAGACGCCTTGTAGGATTCTTGAGCGGATTGTAATTGAAGCTTCAACGTATTTTGAAGCTCTGATAGTTATTTCGCAAATCTTTCAGCTGCTGGATTGTTATTTGTTGATGGACTCAATAAATCAAGCTTTGGATGATACTCATAGCTGGAAAAGAATGGTGTGTATTGAGTCGACGCATGGAGGGTGTTGTTATATGCAAACTCGACTAGCGGCAGATATGTGGTCCAATCGTCTTGCTGATAGTTGATGCTGCATCGTAAGTATTGTTCCAAGACTTGGTTCACCCGTTCCGTTTGACCGTCAGTTTGAGGATGAAAAGCCGAAGAAAGCTTGATATCCACCTTCAGTATCTTAAAGAGAGATCTCCAAAACTTTGATACGAATTGGGTTCCTCGATCTAATACGATATCATCTGGTAGTCCATGATATCGATACACATTATCGAGAAAGAGCCTTATTGTGACTTCACTGGACGATGTCTTCTTGCAAGGGACAAAGTGTGCCATTTTTGTAAGCCGATCTACCACGACAAAGATGCTGTCAAATGAGTTCAATGATGGCAGGTCCATGATGAAGTCCATGGAAATTGAAGACCATGGTCGACGTGGAATTAGCAATGGCTGTAGGAATCCATAAGGGCGATGCCAAGGATTCTTGGATCTTGAACAGATGTCGCAGGAGAGGATAAAATCTTTCACATCCTTCCACATTTGGGGCCACCAAAAATCTCGAGAAATAAGCTCCAAGGTCTTGTTGAATCCAAAATGTCCCGCAGTTGGAAAATCGTGGCGAGATTGAAGAACTCGGAGTCGTGTTGGTCCTTTTGGGATATATAACCGCTCTTCAAAGTATAAAAGATCTCCCTCCACCTTGAACTTGTCGTCATTGGCACGTTGCTTAATATCAATGGCTATTGAATCTTCAATGATTACGGCACGTACCTGATTCAGGAAGTCAGCATCAATTGGCATAATAGTAGCGCAAAGCTGAAATTGCTCTGGCTTCAACAATGTCATACATTGTTGATCAAATGCTGCTTCTCCAGCCTTTGATACAAGATACGATCTCCTCGATAAGGCATCAGATAGTCCTTGCTACTTTCCAGGTCGATAAGTGATAATAAAATCGAACCTAGATAGCAACATACTCCATCGAGCTTGACGTCGATTTAGAACTCGAGCCGACATGAAATACTCCAAATTCCGCAACTCCGCCATGTACTTCCGCAACTCCGCCAACTCCATCTGCGATAGATTGTAGATTGGGCCAAAAGGCGGTTGTGCTCCTTCCTATAAGTCTATGGCACAATCATATGGTCTGTGTTCCGGTAGCATGTCGGCATTTTTCTTTTGAAATACGTCTTTAAAATCCTTATATTGCTCCAGTATACTTGTTGTCGAGATCTTCTCCCCGGTAGTTGGAGCCGCATAAATGACAAACGGTGTGCCTCCCTTCGACAATCTTATAAATACTCTTGCTCCAATAAATAAGGATTTCTCTATTCGGGATTTTCTACTAGGCTTGCTCTTAGGTGGTTTTGTGGGAAAGGTCATCTTCTGCAACTTCCAATCTATGGATGGGTTATGCTTTTCCAACCAGGAAAGACCAAGAATAACAGGATTTGATGGGGTTCTAATAATATTGAAAATAATATGACTACTATGGTCCTTAAACGTCACTTCTATAGGTTCTGATTCATGGGTGACACTACCAGACAATAAAGGTCGTCCATCTATGACCTCAACGTGAACAGGTTTGAATTTTTGTACTAAAGGGATCTTATGACGCTTTACAAATTCTTTGTCTAAAAAACAAGCAGATGCTCCTGAATCTAATAATGCTAAGGTTCTAAATTTCAGAGGGCCAATAAGAAAAGGGATAGTAAAACAAAGGACAGGTTGAGCGGAAAGAAAGGAACCTGGTTGTTGTTGTGATATTTCACTGTCCAGTCGCACGGTTCCTATTATGGCTAAGCATCCTCGTTTTCCTGAATAAACACACCTCTAGTCTTGATAAAACGTCGATTTTACTTCTTGGGGCAGTTTCCAACTTTGTGGCCTTCTTCACCGCAATACAAGCATAGACCTTCCTCCATACGCCCCTTTTTTTCTTCTACAGTAAGATATTTGACAAGTACCGCATCAATTTGCATGTCTTCTACCTCTGAATGTGAATAGATATATATATAAAAATAGATATATATAGATATATATATAAAAATAGATATATAAAGATGTATATTTAAAAAAAGATATATATAGATATATATATAAATAGATATATATAGGTATATATATATATACAGATATATATATAGATATATATATGTATTTATATAAATATCTGCATATATAGATGTGCGTATTCATAGATACATATCTATACATATATATATATCTGATAGATAGATAGATATTTATATATATCTATATATATATTTATATATATCTATATATATATATATATATATATATATTTATATATATCTATATATATATACATATCTAATATTTGTAAAAATATATATATATATATATATTTATATATATATTTATATATATATATTTATTTATATATATTTATTTATTTATTTATTTAATTATTTATATATAAATAGATATAGATATATATTTATATATATCTATATATATATAAATATCTATATATATATAAATATCTAAGATTTATAAAGATATATATATATATATATTTATATATATATTTATTTACTTATATATATTTATTTATTTATTTATTTATTTATATATAAATAGATATAGATATATATATATATATATATATATATATATTTATTTATACATATATTTATTTATTTATTTATTTATATATACATATATATTTATTTATTTATTTATTTAAATACATATAGATATATATATATATATATATATAGATATGTATAGATAAATATTTAGATAAGTATAATTATATATATAAATATATATATAGATAGATATAGATATATATATAGAAAAATATACATATAAATATATAGATATTTATAGATATATATATATAGATATTTATAGATATTTATAGAAATATATATAGATAATTATCAATATATATATATATATATATATATATATATAGATATTTATAAATATATACATATATAGATATTTATAGATATGTATATATAGATATTTATAAATATATATATATATAGATATTTATAAATATATATATAAATATTTATAGATATATATATAAATAGATATTTATGTATAAATATAATGAGATATTTATAGATATATATATTTATAGATATTTATAGATATACATTTATATATATATATAGATACTTATAGATATATATAATTAGATATTTATAGATATATATAATTAGATATTTATAGATATATATATATATTTAGATATTTATAGATA